>NC_056746.1:1065636251-1065711251 GCF_019279795.1 Protopterus annectens | reverse complement strand
TACCTACAGCCGTGCATAGTACAGGATTATACTTATTTGCACAAATAAAAGCTTAATCTAGTAGCATTTGAATTGCTTATGCTACTTCACATAACATATAGAAGTTTCATATATAAAATAACTGTTTTATGCAACTATTAATGAAACATAGAATATAATAATGTCCTGTAATCAGGACATTTGCTATGTCTTGATAATTTTCACAGTGTCCCTCACAAATTGGGACAGGTGGTAACCCTAAAGTCTCATCTTGGCCAATTGAAAAGGTGGCAAATCCATAATAGGTATGCGGTAGCATGACTCGGCCGATGGATGTGGCTCCCACAACCCAATTACTTGTATGTATTGAAGAGTCTCGGTTCCCATGTATCAGCCAGACAGGAGCAGATTGTATGAGGAACACACAAATATGATTAATTCACTGTACAGGCCACTGATTCCGTACAGTCGAACGCCATGCCGTCACCTAATGGGCAGCCATTCTCGATACTGTAGTCATGTAGTCCGATGTAATAGGCATCACAAGGTGGGAGCAGATTGTATGAGGAACACACAATTAATATGATTAATTCACTGGACAGGCTGCTGATTCCGTACAGTCGAACGCCATGTCATCGCCTAATGGGCAGCCATTCCCGATACTGTAGTCATGTAGTCCGATGTAATAGGCATCACAAGGTGGGAGCAGATTGTATGAGGAACACACAATTAATATGATTAATTCACTGGACAGGCCACTGATTCCGTACAGTCGAACACCATGCCATCGCCTAATGGGCAGCCATTCCCGATACTGTAGTCAGGAGCAGCCTTAGGTCAACTGTTGCCCCTAGGCAAAAGGGCACCACGGCACCCCCCACCACACCACCCAGTGCCCCCATCCTGGTCTACCTACACCAAATAAATACTGGAAAAGTGCCCCTACTAAAGCGGCGCCCTAGGTGGCCGCTTAGTTGGCCTATGTCTAAGGCCGGCTATGACTGTAGTCATGTAGTCCGATGTGATAGGCATCACAAGGTGGGAGCAGATTGTATGAGGAACACACAAATATGATTGATTCACTGGACAGGCCGCAGATTCTGTACAGTCAAATGCAATGCTGTCGCCTAATAGGCAGCCATTCCCAATACTGTAGTCATGTAGTCCGATGTAATAGGCATCACAAGGTGGGAGCAGATTGTATGAGGTACACACAAATATGATTGATTCACTGGACAGGCCACTGATTCCGTACAGTCGAATGCAATGCCCTCACCTAATGGGCAGCCAATCCTGATACTGTAGTCATGTAGTCCGATGTAATAGGCATCACAAGGTAATATTGTGGTCCTCGCTCCCACCCAGGGGTGTGAGTGACAGATGCAAGCACCAATGTTGGTGCATTTGCAAGTGCGGGAGCGAGCGGGTGTAAGCGTGTTTGGCTACCAGCATGCGAGTATTGCACTGGTAAAACAATGTAGAGGCTAACTGAGTGTAAGAGACTGTAACCAGAGGTCAGCAGTGCTTAACACTGTGCAATCCCACGCACACCCACTCCCAACTGCTTTAATGTCCCTTACTCCCTCCGTATCCAATGGGATTGTTCTGCCCTGCAACCAAATAAATGTCCTTTGCAAGGGTCGGAACCAGGCCCCTGTGCAAACAGCTAATGTGTATTACCAATATGCCATGGCAGATATACAGACAATGGGCAGTACCACAAATTTATCATACAGCGCAGTCATTCAACAGTATAGGAATGTATCCCATCATGTAGATGTATATGTGAGTGTTTATGTCCAGCATATAGGTACATACATATATAGAGATGTATCAGGAACATACCATGTGGCAACAAAGCATTACAAATGAATGAAATGGGAAATACGAGTGACGCCTGTATTATGTAGTGGTGTTGCTTTATGTGATCACAAGACTCCCTCAGACAGACATGTTTCAGTCATACATGCAAATATTTGTACATTGGCCGTATACATCACTCTGTGCATGTAAGATACATTAACACAACAGTACCTGTCCAATCATTTTGTGTGAACAATACTCTTGCAAGGTGCTGTGTGCAACATCATCATCATGATAAAGGTAAATGGGATAACCATAGATGGACTGGTAGTGTTGTGTGTACAATGGGGTTGTCATCATCACGTGTACCTTGACCATGTAGGAGCGATGTGCATACCAGGATCGTGCACCTGAGGGACAGGGGTGAGGATAACAGGAGTATGTTGTGATGCATATTACAAGGGTTTCATGTGTCCAGTGGGCACGTGTGTGTAATGGACAGCTATCTATAGGGCAGATGTTGTCCTAGGAGCCGATTGGCCTTATGTGTCCATAGGTAAGGGCAGATGTTGGAGAAGGAGTGTAGGTATGGCCGTGGATAGGTAGGATCACAGAAAAGATAGCATACAGGGTTGGTATATGACACATGTGGGGGGATACACCCCGGACGTGGATGGGTGTCCGGCATTCACAAGCCCATGGGAACAGTGGGACGGAGGTCCTCAGCCATGGGCATCTGCCACTGCACTTACACAGCTGCAAAGAAGGCAGTGCTGGGGGCTGTCCAGGAGGGGCAGCATCACCCTGTAAATGTGACACTCCACCCTTGAACTGGCATATCTGGCTTTGGAACCCCTTAGGGAGCCACCAACGCAACACGTCCGGGACCGCACAACAGCAGATATGTACCTGTCTGGTCCCACTCCCAGGGGGGCATGCTCTATCCTCAGTGGTGGTACCACCAGAAGGTGGTGTAGAGCCAACAGAGGTTGATATCTATGGCTTGGCCCCAGATGTGCTAGTGCCTGGTGCCATGGTCAGCTGAAGTGATACAGGAGTTTCTGCCGGGACCTCCCAACCCATTCAGCCTATGGTGTTGTATTTTAAACCCACATATGGCTTAGTGATAGACAACAGCATACAGGATTACCTACAACAGTATGCATAGATATCATCAGCATCCCAACACAACAGATGGTATACATTTGCAGAGGGAACACAACACGCATATATACTGCATGCCAACTGTACAATGTGTAGTAGACATGTGACCGCAGCTATGAACAGTTGCCCATTATTGGCTTGTCACTGGGAGCCGCACACAGTGTCTGTCATACCACTGTCTCATGTGACACATGTCCACTCAGGGATGCGATGGCAGTAGCACATCCCTATCATCATGTACTGTCTGCACTCCTCACACCATGCTTCTGCTGTGCACAGATGTGTGCTCAGTGTGTATCACAGGAAACAAATGGTTGCACACACTGACATGTTCACAGATGGCCCTACAGATGGGGGTCCCTCGTGAACAGAGTACTGTCATGTCTGTATTATAACATGCAGAATAGCCATTACCACACACATGTTAAACAGGCATAGCTACACTTACATGCTGTAGTCATGTGTGGCACATCACCCTCCTGCCTTCAGGCTATTTCCCACTGTGGAAAATGATTGAGGTACATCCAGATATCATCTGTGATGCCATGTCAGAACATCACATCCAGGTACAACTCACAGCGACTGTTATGGCCAGATAACAACATGTTTCCCTAGATAGTGTACTGTGTTTATCATGCGGATGGCTATGGGAACACCATCACAGCTGTACCACATGCAATCAGCTAGAGGAGGACTGCAATAGTTGCAGAGGCCATCACCTGACCATGTCCATCACTTACAATACACATGCTGCTGCTGAGCAGATGTACTCCTTCACATCCACCAAAGAATGTGCGGGTGAGACAGACAAAGTACACCAGGGAAGAGCTTGAAGACTTAACCATAAGCATCATCTGCCACACGCTGAACAGTACAGGGGTCAAACCCCTGACTACTCATTACTATTACATGTGCATGACGTTACTACATGTGCCACAAAGGCAACATGTTGCTGTGCTGTAAGAACATATGTGTGTAGGTGAGTGACATCTGCAACAGATATAGTAGACATACATTAGGTGTGGCACACATGGCTGTCCATGTGAACAGATGCCATTGTCATCACAACCACACTCTCTAATGGACACACATTGACACATTTGCCAGGGCCACAAATACACAACGTAACTATTTAGTTTGCCACACTGCAGTAATGCACAGGACCACATGCACCACAGGGGATATCTGGAGGTTGTATGGGTTAGGGCATCTGAAAGTGCTTGACATCTGTTGGTATGCCAACAAGGGTTATACTGGGAGTGACTGTGGTTGGGAGCATCACAACCCACACGCAGACACAGGGTGCCAGTATTGGCATGCAGGTATGCATTGCTTCATGGGTGTGTAGTGGTTGGCTGTGCAAGATGGCTGTACAAGGCTGGGTGAGGGGTAATCCTTGACATTGTATCACCCGACAATGGTGTGCAGTTCAGGGGTATAGTGTCTGCAATGTCCCACACAGATGGGTACTACATTATCTGGCCTATCCTGGTTACCAATATGTATGGCCATAGCTTTGCAATGCACGCCTTGTCTGTGTTTGATAGTCCTTCACATGGACATTGCCTGGAATGTGCATGTCCCACAATACTGTACTGTCTGGTTTGGCAGACACATGTTGTGTACACAGCCTGTTATACCCCGATATGCCAATACTGGCCTGGTGTGGTGAAACCTGCTTATAGTGAGCAGGTCGGCCCTGCACCTGCATGGATAGTATGATACAGGTATTCCGTGGTGTCAGTGGCATGGGCCCATACAGGGCACATGTGTACAGCATTGTCTGGCCTTTGTGGATCACATTTGCAGGCATTAAGTGTGGAACATAGTGAAGGCACAATGTCCACATATATGTGCCTATTATACTGCTGTACAGGATGCCATGTCTTCTGCAGGCCACTGCATTCACACCATGCCTACTGTCTGTCATCAAGGTGCATGGTACTAGCAACATAGTGGGATATCCTAGGCAAGTTTGTTTGTGCATGGCACATGGGTGCAGGACATAAAACGGGTACTAGTAGGGCTGTATACTTTGTTCACCAGGCCTTTTGCCAGATGTATGGCTTGCCAACACAGTCCAGTGGCTGACTGACAGCTGTACTCCTCATGAGGTGGCCAATGTGTCATAAGATGGATACCATATAGGAAAACTACAAAACCCACTCTCAAACATGTCCAGTGGTAAGACAATCACAGCCACCTCTACACAGGCTCTGACAGACAAACACACACTTGCCATAAATTGTATACAAACACCTCCCATATCACACTGCAGCAATACGGGTTTAGGGCACACGCTATGGCGAATACTGCAAAGCACTGTACTTGTCTCACACAGGCAGACACACACACATACACACACTTAGCATGTCTGGGATTAGAACACTGACCTAACTACTTTACTACACTACAGCATTACGCAGTTACAGAACGCGCTACCAAGATTACTGGGACACAGCACTCCCAGAGGTGTATTTGTAGGTGGGTGACATCATCAGCCTTGCCAAAGGTGGGTATAAGAAATGTATGGAGTGTGAGCAGTCTAAAAGCATTACTCAGTCCTCAGGCAGACGGGAACACACACACACACGGCAAGTGTGGGATTAGAACACCAACCTAACTACTTTATTACATTATAGCATTACTCAGTTACAGAACATGCTACCGAGATTACAGTGACACAGCACTCCCAGAGGTGTATTTGTAGGTGGGTGATGATGGGTACAAGAAATGTATGGAGTGTGAGCATTCTAAAAGCATTATTCAGCCCTCAGGGACACACACACACAGCAAGTGTGGGATTAGAACACTGACCTAACTACTTTATTACTCTACAGCATTACACAGTTACAGAATGTGCTACCGAGATTACTAGGACACAGCACTCCCAGAGGTGTATTTGTAGATAGGTGACATCATCAACCTTGCCAAAGGTGGGTATAAGAAATGTATGGA
The DNA here is from genome assembly GCF_019279795.1 of Protopterus annectens. NCBI lineage: Eukaryota > Metazoa > Chordata > Ceratodontiformes > Protopteridae > Protopterus > Protopterus annectens. The sequence continues at coordinate 1,065,705,347 of NC_056746.1, read as the reverse complement.
GTGTGAGCAGTCTATAAAGCAATTTACAGTCCTCTGGCAAACAGGAACAGACGTACATACACGCCAGTGGTGGGAACAGAACACCTGCCTATTTAGAGATCACTATTACAATACTACATACTTACAAGTCACACCACACAGACTACACATTTCAAGGCTGTCATTATGACCTTCTAGGAATGCAGACATCAACAGGGATGCTGGCAGTTAAGATGTGCATACATGTGAACCTGTGTGTTTAAAGTAGGAATCCATCCTGACCTGAAGTATGCCCATCTGTGGAATGGATGACTACTACCACTATACAGGGTTACAATGGCCATGCCCATACACAGAGGCACATAACTGACACAACTTGTCACTGGGCATGCTCACACACTTAGGAGCACAGGGCTGACTGGGATGTAATCTGATTCTAAACATGGAAGGCCACAGTGGCCATGCTATTACAGGTGGACGTAAAGAACACATTGTAATGGGCTCTGGTGTTAGTAGTTGTCATTGTTATCAGGAATGCTGCTCTACATATATTTGACACCGGTCTTTTACACAAAGTCTGCTGTCATTCTGGGATGACATGGCTGACAGTACACAGGCCTTTGACACATATCACATGCATCCATGATTCAAGGGAGTGGGGATAATACCCAAGTCGCATCTGCCCATACAGTGCCATTCCAAGGCAAATGTCCTAAACACAGGATAACTCCCTGACACCTACAGGACAACTGCATTGTTTTCTTATGCTAACCAGTGCTAGATGTGTAGCGTCCATAATCGCAGCTGGTCACTGTAGATCCAACAATGTGGAGTACTGACATCTGTGCAGTGAGGAACACCTGGCTGATGGCTCTGTAGTGCACAATAGCACTACCACCATATACCTCAGAACCTAGCACTACCACCATATACCTCAGAACCAGACATGTGGGCCATAACACAGGTACGGACCACTCCAGGTAGTGGTGTCCCCATATACATAAAGGCCACTCACATGTACTGACCGGTACCCCCATGAAAGGCATCACAGATGAGTTATGTGCAGGACGCAGTGTCACATGCTGCATTCTAGGATGTAAACCTCAGACACCACCATGCCCTCGGACCACCAACATGCATCAATACATGTTGTAGGACATATAAGAGTACACCACCATGTGACTCTTGACCAGTGGACTGTATCAAGCTCTACATCAACTGTAGAGAGTACCCATGTACTGACACAGCTGCATCATGTGTTATGCAATGCAATGATACCACTGTCTGTAACCAGGTCAGCTGTACACATACCAGGGGCCCTCGGTACTTTCCACCATTAGCAGATGACTGTTGCTGTACACCAGTACACACCCTCATGTATGGATATGACATACATATACCTGCCCTGGGTATGTACATGCCACACACACACACACACACACACACACACACACACACACACACACACACACATGCGAACACACAACATGCATGTAAATAACATAACAAACAGGTGGCTACAGCCATTACACACATGCACATGGAATGTAGGTCCATGGCTGCTGAATGCTAACAGTACATAAGGTGTGATATCAATGTTGACAGAGGTAACATTCCTTCTGAACCAGTCACCCATTACACCCATCATGTCATACAACAGTCCACGTGTCATGTATGTCATTACATATGTCCATCAATTGCAATGCCTACAAGCATGCCCAAATGACAGGATTATAGGACCTACACACCTGTACATGTAGTGTTGTGCATTCAGATAACATGCATGTGCAGTTGCTGATGAATGCAGGTGACGTGTATCCTAGTACATCATGCAGTTGCAATGCAGCCTCAACATTGCCAACTGTATATGGTGATATGCTGAATATACGGAAAGATGTACCTCGGGTATGGACAGATGTGTGGAAATAACTAAGTGGTGGGGCATCTTTGCAGATGGATGTTTGCTGTGGACAGCTCACAGGTGTGTCACAAGCGGTCCTACAATAACCTGTTAAACCAGTAAGCAATGGTTTTGTTAATTGAAGGACATAGCACAAAACTTAGACAGCGGTCAGGGTGACAGCGAAGGTAAATCACTTGACACCTGTTAACAGTTAAGACGTCCCGTGTGCATATATCAGCACTGTTGCCACAGGAAGCGTCAGTACAGTTTGTAATGCATACAATACTGCTGTACATCTGTCATACATATCATGAGCTAGGCAAGTCTGTGATTCACAGTACTGGCATGTGTGGTTGCGTGTGTGTCCATATATGTCACGTATGGTGGGGAATACATCTCAATTGTTACTCACTCTCCTGTAGACTAGTGTACACATCTGTACAGACTGCAATGTAGAAAGCAGGACATAGGCAGGGGCGTGTATCTCACACATGTGAGGTATCTGTATCTGCGTGACATAGGTGTATTCAATACTGAATGCCACAGTGTGTGTATCTGTGTGTGTGTATGTAGGGCTGTCTGGTCCCTGGAGTGAGGATGTATGTTACCATACTGAACTGATAAGACCCCTCCCCCATCCAGGTGATGCATTTTACTATCCGTGTTGATGTCCTCGATCTTAGGCCATACTGACTACCTGTACATGTGTATTCTCTGTGGCACATCATGTAGGTGCACAGTACTGTAATGATGATTTGCACATAGGCAGGGGTCCTCACCTCACCAGTAGCAACTGTGTGCGAGTGTGCATTACTGTGTCCGTGAATCCGTGAGTGTATGGGTGTGTTACTGTGTCACTGAATACATGTGTGTCAATACCTGAGTGTGTGGGTGCAGTTGTATGTTGGCATCCTGTCATGGGAACATGTATTACTGATTCCCAATGAAGCATCACACTTCCCACTGGCCTCTACCCTTGTAAACAGCTAGATCACTCTCTTACCTCACCACTCCATGTAACTGTACCTGTGATGTCACCGTTTATGGATGTCACGTCTGTAGCCACAGTAGCTTAATACACAGCTATCATGCTCTTGGATCAGTAGACATGTTTGGAACGTGGGACATTCTCACTGGTATGTGGCAGCTACACAGTGCATGCTGGTATATTCATACATACCTGTGAGTAGTCCACATTGACATATGGGACACTAACTGCAAACAGTGACATCCACCGGCACGTGCAATTAGACCTGAAGGAGGACAGCAGAACATCATGACCAACATGCAGTTACTGTTGTTACACAAGACACATACTGTTAACAGTACGAAATGCATTGTACACCTGTAGTACATGGTATGTCTGCTGCTTGTCAACAGTACTCAACAATTGTAAACTACACTTATCTTCCTAGTCTGTTCACCCTGTGCATCAGACCATGTGAGCATATCCCTGCACCGATGGTGTGGATGTCAGGGATGCGGCACAGGTATCATCATATGCACAGGGTGATAATGTTTGCCATAGGCCTAGGCTGCACCATTGGATGACATCATGTGTGTGGATTAGGACCTTTGATTTAACTGGGCATGTGTGGATGTTATGCATGTGTGTGTTGCGGTGCCCTACATATGTTTCCAGTGTGTGCGTGTATGTATGCACACAGTTCTGCCATGTTTCTGGCCTACACAGGGGTAATATTGACAGCTGCAGACTGTACAGATGAGGTTTTACAGTTCACAGTGTCCAGCAATGGACATGTTACCTGTGACTGCCAGGGGTTGCACGGGCACTACCAGGCAGAGGTGCAGATTGGGTACTGTCTGATGTCACTTGTCCACTGGAACCGTGTCCCTGTTGGGACCATCCCAGGCCACATGTATGTGGCCTGCTGTGTTGTGTTGTGGACAGTACAGCACAAGATGCACTTCTGCTGCTACCGCCACTATGGGAGCGGACATGTGAGGTAGCTCGTACATGTAGACCTGAAACATGTGATGTGGCAGGCCTACATCTACGTGCCTGATGCCTCACTCCTACCAGATGTTCCAACACAGACAGCTCACGCTCACGGATTATCATGCCATGGTCAAGGACTCCAACCATGTCACCCAACCATCTATCCAAAGCTTCAGCAATCTGCTGTTGAGCATTTATCATTGCCTGGATGTTGTTGTTTAAAGAATGGACCTCAGCCCTCTGAAGCCTCTGATCTTCTCTGTTGGGCCATTCAGCACATGCCTGTGCCTCCATTACAGCCTGAAACATGTGTCTGGTGACACAAGCTGCTGCGCTCTGTCTTGCAGGAGCATGTTGGCCAGAGGTCATCCTATGAGCAGCACTGGCCACGTGCCTGTGTGGGGCACCACCAGTCAGTTGGCTAACACCATGGTGTGCAGGCACACCTTCCATAGCCCCCTCACTTTCCTGTCCAAGCTAACACATGCCAACTGTCCTTCCTCTATGGCCACTGGTGATGGGGTATGTGCAAGCATGGGATCTGTGTGTGGGGATGAGGAGAATATAGCTGGAATGGCAACCAATGGCACAGTTTCAGCCCCTGACAACTCTACCTGTGCCTCAATCATATGTTCATCATCACTGCTAGAGTCTGTGGGGACACTAACATCAGATGTACTGCAGGAGGGCAATGCACCTGCATCACTTGTGAGGGCAGACAAGAACTGCACATTACAATCTATACAATAGACACACACACACACAAACACACACACACACACACACACACACACACATGTGATATGACAGAAGTCATGCAACATGCATGTGATACGGCAGACAGCATGCAGCGCAGACAATAATAGTGGTAGTTATCATACATCCCTGGGTTGCACACAACAGAATGCATGTGTCATAGCAGACGGTATGCAAATTACACAATCATAGTAGTAGTTAGCATACATCCCTGTGTTACACCATGTAGACCAGCACAGGTTAACAGTACACGTGCCTGATGTGTGGCATATGACCTTGACAATCACATGTAGTATGACATGTGATCTGCTGACGTGTGCAATGACATGCATACATGTTTAACACAATGGTGTCCTGTCAAATATACAGTGGGGTAATGGTGTCCCAATGCAGTGTTGTCTGTCCACCCTACAGATATACTGCACATTTAGCTAATGTGCATGGCCATTGCAGGGAATCATGAGGCATCTCTGTTGCTATACAGTGTGAGTTACAGACACAGTTCATAGCCATGACTGTGTTCAGATACAATACATATATACTGTGGAATGTGACCCACATCACTGAGGTGTATACACACTAAACCGTGATGTGGAAGTTGTGACACAGGTCACTGAAGGGTATATGGATGACACCCCTGCACATCTGCAACCATATTGCTGCTGCCTGGCAACTATGGCCAGACATGGTGAACACGTCGGTACACCATGTCTCACATGACATTTGTGTACCATACACACACGCACACACACACACACACACACACACACACACACACACACACACACACGAGGAGCAAGTATGACATTGATGTCTGCCACCAGCAAGGGGGATGTAATGTATCTGTGGGCTGATGTGGATACTGTACAGGTGATTGCTGTCATGTTGTGACACCCTCAAAATGTTCTACACATCTTATGTGGTGGATTGATGTTGCACCTACACAAGATATGCACAGGCCTGTAAGATGTCTAGTGTTCCACATCTACAATATAACCATTACACAAAGGCCATAGTTTGACCATGTGTAGCCATTGTATGACAGGGTGTACACACAAGCCCATCACGTCTACTGTGTGTGTTGCTCCATGTCCCTGGCCATCCTCCATGGCCATGTGTGTACATATGTTGGCCAAATTATTGTGATGGGCATCTATTTCACGTCTGTGTTGTCCCATATGGCATACACCCATAGATGTCATATGCTCCACTGATGACAGGGTTATGCAGACAAAGGGTGGTATGTGGGATATGTTTCCAGGTTAGGTAGGCAGTGTTGCAGCCAGGCCACTAGATGTCATGGACATGTCAAGATAGCACATCACATTGTGTGACATTCATAGCAGGGCTATGATCTACACCAGTGAGTCCTGTGGGCTGGCCATACTCCAGCCCACTGTGTAGTACTGTTTGTATTCCCCACATGTGTAGTTCTGATCTGTAGTACATGTTCCTACAGTGAACAGCACCTCCACCATTCTATGCACAGCTGTCTACACATCTGGCAATGACAGTTTGTGAGGATTCATGTCGGCGAGATGATTTACATAGTTTTCAAGTGTTGCACATGGGTAGGCATTGTTATGCATTGCAGGTCCGACCTGTATATTGTGACAGGACCATACATTATGTGTACATGTTGTAAATGGCCACATGGCAGATAGATCTGTGCATTACGATTCCTGATAAACAATAACAGTCTCACCTGCAACGGGCTGCTTTCGCAGCAGAACACCAGAGGTACCTAAATAGGAGTAACACAGCAGTATGAGCATTAGTCACACCTGTATGATGGCTACAGGGTGCAATGTGCATGCTAACATATACACCAGTACATTAGACTATACTATGGTGTATGCACATGTGTGCATACACAGAGTAGCATACTATAGTATGCGACATGTGTGTATACATGCCTTGCATATGATGTTACATTACATATTGTACAGAGACACATGCAACTGTATGGAATATAGTTGTTATAGGTGCAGTACTGACTTACCAGGCAACTCCAGTCTCAGTGGTTGAGAGAGACACCCACCTCCACAATATCGGCTAATGCTTGTGAATGTGATTCTGCAGGTGTCCCCAGGTTGGCTAGTAGCTCCTCGGCACATGTGAGTGGGGGCTGGGTTGGTGGTCCACCACCTATTGCACCTTGTTCCCTGGTGATTGCATTTGCACACTGTTTCACCCATCTAATGAGGTCTGTACAGTGTCTGTGCACCTGCTGGTATGTGTGGTTGTGGCCACCCACATCATTAACCCTCCTGCAAAGTTCCATCCACAGGGCATCCCGCTGCTGTGCATCCTGTGGCACATGGCTGAACAGGATATCATGATTGTCAAGTAGGTATGGGATGAGGGCCTCATCTTCCAAGTGGGTAAAAGGGGGTAGCCTTGCACGCAGCATACCTGGAAGACATAATGATGGAGACAGGTCACAGTAACTCACAGAGACATACAGAGCTACAGCTGAACATACATGTGTATCACATTTATTACATTTAAATAGTTGTATTTGCAAACCTACATGACATTGACATGTTTGTGTCACATACATGTGACACTCAATGGTGAGTGGATATTATCACCATATATGTGTGTGTGTCACCTGATTACATTGCTCATACTCCATGTGGATGCTGTCTTGATGTGGGCATGTCTGTTTGCCTGTACTGGTGTTCCTACCTATCAGCACATGGCTGGATGTGTCCACATTAATGCAGTTGACCTTGATGCTGTGTATATGTCACATATAAAGACTTACACTGCCTTAACAGACATGACCTGTGACCCTGCAGACTTGCTCACATAAGGTTTTACATGTATGTGTTCTGCCATATACATCTACATGGCACTGTACAGCAATTCAACATCCTGCCATGTATCACCTGTGTTGCACATGTGATACACATGGGACACTGGCTAGCCAGATGGTATTTGCCGGGATGGATATCAACTATAGCATGTACAGTCAAAGTCAACTAATAGGCTATATGCCATGGGCCATGTATGAATCTAGAATGAAAGGTTACCTAGCAGTAGCCGACAGGCGGCTCTCTGGGTCCAGGTGGAGTAGTGCCACATTACTGATCCACAGGGTTAATGATACATTTACCATGCAGTCATCACACCATGTCTGAGAGGGGAGCAATGCGCAGCTTTGATGGACAGGAATGCATAGTATGGCAGGACTATGTAAAGTGTATGGAACAAGGATCTGTCCAGCATGTGGAAGGTGGATGTCCATGAAGTATGTGTTTGAGATCAGGATGTGTACGTGTAGCATGTCCAACATCACTGGGTTGGACATGGATTTATTCAGGGTATGCATCATGCTACATAGTGGAGATGGGGAATGGGAAGGCTGGTGTAGGCCATCTGCACATGGCCAATACCCCTTAAAGGAAATATGTGATCTGATATGGGTCACTTGAGTGTTGTGTATGGCTGGACAATGATCTCAAAATTAATGGATGGCACCCTGTCATTATTAAGGTTGTCACATATGACTACCTGACAGGTGTGGTGACATAGCTATCACAGGAAAGACAACTGCTCAGCTGCATCCCTTACACACAAGTATCCATTATGTTGACCACTGCCTAGTTGGTAGTTCATGGGTACAGGGTTATTAACATAGGGGTGGCAATGCAATATGTAGCTGTCAGATTGTGGACATATGTGACACACACCTCACCCACAAAGCCCCTTCTGTGTGTTGTCCACAACACTCCTGAGTCGGCTATTGCTCCTAGGTCATAGTCATTCGCATACTTCAATAGGCAGATGCCTTCTGTTTGTCTGTGAGGTATGGACTACAATGAGGGGGAATAAAATTCATTAACCCTAACTTACTGTAGCTGCCACTGGTGTGATGAGCATGTATTATTCAGACACCTTCTGCAGTGTTGGTTCTGCCAGCAGTCCCATTGCAAAACACTCCTGTGACATAGGAGTGTACATTTAGTATACCGAGTGTAGGTGGTACACAGTATGGGTGATGATGTCCTATGACCTGGCAAGGTTATGATATGCAGTGTGAAATCAACTTTACTGTCATCTACATCTGTACTGCTGGCATCAATTATTTGATCAAGGTTCATGGCCTTCCAGACCAGACTCAGCAGGGTAGTAGTGCAGTACTTCCCATTATCAGTTGTGTCTCCCCCTTTGTGGGTTGTGATACCTGTTGGTGTGAATCATTCAGTGTGTACACAGCCTGACATGGAGCTATGTTTTACATGATGTGTACATGGAAAGCATCTTGTTTTGCCATATGTGTATGATACAACCTGTGATGTGGACAGGTCCCATGCATCCTGAGTGCAGCTTGTACCTGTATAGTTGTGGGTATAGGGGCCCTGTGGTGCATGGATATATGATTGTGTACCTGTTGGGGGGAGCAGTGTGTTTATGTTATCCAAGACCCTATCTGGATTGCTTATTCATGCTCAGCACTGGTTCAGAACTTGTAAGCACTACGTAAGCTACTAATTACTATAGCACTCAATCTTCCTCATTACCTAGAGGTAAACAGGTTTTGTACATACTTTTCTCACTTGCTTAGAGTAAAATAGCTCTTGTGCTCACTTTCCTCACTTATCTAGGGGAAAGTATTTCTATACTCAGGCATGTCCAAGAGTCAACTGCCAGCATTCTCTCCTGTCTATCTGATGAATCTGGACATATGGACGCGATTTACACATTGCCTCATGTACACAGACAAGCCTCTCCACCTACCACCAAACACTACAACCTGTGAGAGATGCACTTATCTAGCCAAACTGGAGGTAAAGCTCTCTCCAACCAAGCCTGACCCTGACAGTCATGTGGAGAAGGTAAACATTCGCACCACACCACACTCACTGAATCTACCGCACCATTAACTGAGAAAACTACACATGTACCAACTCATTAGCTCAACATCTTTCTGGAATTCATAAACACCAATGCCCTGGATCAACATATCCACACACCCACCAGGGGTAACAATATCCTAGACCTAGGCATTACCAACATGAGTGACCGGTGCTCCACACCTGAAGTCAACTCCTCATTGGTCCGATCCGACCAAGAGCTGAACACCATTGATATTCACATCCCGCCCCCACACTCCATTAAGAGAACCACAGTATAATATGTCTACAAAGCCAACTTCATGCTTCTTAAGACAGACATGTTGAACATCATAACACCCATGCAGATGGACAATACTGTTACAACTGCTGAATCCTACACAAATGCACTCTATAAGCACTTACAAGAGTGCATGGATTGTGCTATCCTAAACAGAGCCAAGATGCTATATTCCTAATTAAGGAAACCAATCTGGTGGTCCCCTGCCATAAACAAACTGTACTACAGGAGGAAGACACTGTTGCAAACTAGAGTACAATCCCATGCGTGGAGGAGCTCCCTGGTCAGCCTCGGTAAGAAGATGAGATCCCTTATAAGATCCTCCAAAGCTATCTATGAAAACAAAACCGCCACTAATTCCAACAACAACCACAAAGCATTCTATAGCTATGTCACATATCTCGATGTCAACACCCAGATCTGCTCTGAGTTACAGCACAAAGGCACGAACATTACAGAACCAACCAATATTGCCAACATTCTGGCAGATAAGTTCAGTGCTACCTTTCCCCCATCCCTCTCAAAGCTGCACACTCTAAAGCCAATATCACAGCATCCATGGGACCGGACAACATCCCAGGCTGCGTTTTACACGAACTTCAGAATGTACTGGCTCCCTACCTGCACACCATGTTCAATAATAGCCTCACATTGGGCTTAGTGCCCCCTGAATGGCAGACAGCAACAGTTATCCCACTCCACAAAGGTGGTGCCAGAATGGACCATGGGACCTATTGCCCTATAGACCTGACTAGCCTGGTCTGCAAGGTTATGGAGCACATCGTGGATCTCAGTCACAGAGACACTAGATACCTCCAAACCTTTCACCCCTCCCAGTTTGGCTTTGTTAAGGGCAGACCATGCCTCCTAAACCTGGTGGACTTCTTAGAGACAGTTACCAAGGCATTAGATGAGGGTAAGGAGGTCCACACAGCCGACCTAGATCTCTCAAAGGCTTTCAACACCATTCCTCATTCTGGTATTATCAACATACCCATCCGCCTGAACATTAACCCCTACATCATGTGATGGTTTGCAAAGTGGCTCACGGACAGAACCCACACAGTGGGAGTTGCATACCCTAGGTCCGACCGTATACCAGTTACAAGTGTCATCCCCCAAGGCTCAGTCCTAGAACCCCTCATGTTTGGTATATAATTCTCTGATGTACAGACCAGCACAGGAGGGCTTTGGCTGAAAAGGTTTGCAGACGACTGCAAACTGGGGGCATAATTGTTTCCCCAGCTGTTACAGACACCCTCTGGAAGGGTCACACTGAGACAGATACCTGGTGTCAATATCATGGCCTCAAGCTGAATGCCAAAAAGTGCATAGTCATCCCCTTTGGATATAACTAATTACCCACGGACTACCACATAGGTGCTAGTCCCCTACATACAGAAAAGGTAATAAGGGATCTGGGAACCCCAGTAGATAGCAATCTCTCCTTCGATACCCATAATGACAAGGTGGTTAGAATATCCTTCTACATGGCCCCCCTAATCTCTAATGGGTTCGCATCCAGATCAAAGGAGGCCATTGTGCCTCTCTACTCATGACTTATTAGACCCATTAAAGGATACAACACCCCATTTGGGATATACCTTACAAGACAAGTGCAACAGCTTGGAAGACCACAACAGTACCACATCAAGAGGATTACTGACCTCAAACAGATGACCTATGCAGCCCAACCTAAGAAACTCCAGCTGTACTCAGTTGCATACTGCATACTCACAGGTAATCTCTGATTGACATACAAGGCCCATGTCCAACCCAGTATCACTGGATATGCTCCACCTAAACAGAGGCCCCTGAGAGCCACATGCTCTAGGGATATACACCTAACCACAACGATGACTAGGACGTGCTGGATGGATAGATTCCTGACCCAGACACTCCCCATGCTTTGGAACATGATTCCAATGTACATCAGGCAGGGACCCTCACTAGCACTCATCAAGTGAAACCTTGACGTGTGGATGGGAGACAGACATGTACCCCAGGGATCACTGCAGTGGCTCTGCTGGACAGAGGCACAGGGAACTAACGACTCTGCCATTCAGAGGCACAGGGAACTAACCTATGGGGGTGGCAAAAGTCAACACACTCTAGCTAGGCTTATAAATACCCTTGGTAAGACAGCCTAGTACCTACCTTTGCACTTATTACATATCTTATGTGCATGGATAGTTAACTAGCTCTTCCATTTTACTTTGCTATTATGCTGATAAACTGTCGGGTGACTAAAAGTCATATGTATCCTGTTATTGTGTATTGTAAATGCCAATAGACATAACTAATGTTTGCATAACATAACAGTAATGCTACATAACTTGTGATACATATCTGCCTACAATACTGTACATTACACAGTTATTGGCACAATATCCCACAATGCAAATCATAATTGCACAGTGGGCCAACCTTTGACATGTTATTCTCAGTAATACACCCATACATATGGCTACTGTTACAATATATCAACATATACCATCCCCTGTTATAGCACATACTTGTTGGACCAGCCCTGCCACTGACAGCGGCTGGTGAGAATATTTGTGTTCAAAGCCCTTATATAGCATCCCTTGTGGTGTATGCGGTGTTTGCCTTGTGACCTACAGCAGTGCACACAAATACTACAAGCGTTATTATGCTCAACAATACATCACTACAAGATAACTGTTTCCACTATATGGATTGCATGCACTTTAAATACTACAGAACAGGTACTAAATACACAGACATACTGACTGTTCTACATACCTTATTAGTAACCCGAGGTGTCGTTAACTGTTGATTCAATCCTTTTCAGTTAGTGTTTCAATCTTCTTTGTAACGTTCTGCTGGTATATACGGATGGTTTGAATGTGTGATAAGCCATCCTTTTCTAGTTAAATATCGGTAATTTGTGGTATCCTGACCACCAATTGGTGTTCCAAAGTAGTTAATTAGATGCACATCAGCTGTGCAGCTACTCCATTAGCTGATACCATGGCAACAGTGGTGTATAACTGTGTACTCCTTTTGGGCATTGCCCGTTTGCCTTACTTTCGAGGAAGATGGCCTGGATATGTTGCTTGTTATGTATTTCAACAGCTATATGGAGACAGACAGAGATATATTAGCTTCATGACTCCCATGGATTGTATGTAATGGAGAGATGATTTTGTTCTACATGTGAGTACAGCTGTTATATTTCAGAACATTGCTACTTATGCAGGGTTTGTTTGTACCTGATACTTCTGCAGATGTTTAAGTCTGGCAAGGATGTTTGGGTAGCTCAAGGCTGTATGGCTATGCATGAACTGTTATGTGGTTTAGAGTGTGCTCACCAGATGTCCTTGATTTGGTGTACATGTGTAGCATACTGTGCTGTTACTCAGTAATTGGTAACATATCCCGATGTACACACAACCCTCTGAAACGGGATTAGTGCAAACAAACCCTGTAACATCAGCAGCTGTTCCATTGTATAACAGCAACTATTTCACATAGGGCCATGTTAGTGTGTCTCTGGCAAGGTATGTTAAGGCTTCTGCAGATGTCATACCATGAGTGAATGATTTGTGATGTTATTACAGTTTTTAATGTAATTTGTTTGGGTGTGGGGGTGATGTTGGTGGGTGTGCATAGCAGATGCAGGTGTGTAGGAACTGCTTTTATACATAATCATATGTGCGTGAGGGTTCCTTCCATATTTGAACACCTATACTTTAGTGGACTAATACTATAGTAATTGCAGGCTGATTCATTAAGGCACTGTTATGTGGTTCCTGTATAGCATGCAGGTGATGTTAGTCCTTGAATCCTTTTGGAAATACATCAGAATGTAATAAAGTGTTGCTACATGAAAGCTGTGTATTTCTGTCATAGGTATTTGCAGTCATTGTAGTTGTGTTGGTGACTGACCCTTTTCTAGGGTTGCCACCTTTTCATATGGCCATAGTGGGATATTTTCGGGACACACATCTGATTTTACAGGCCGACACAAACCCACGGTCAGTACAAGGGATAGAACTTTCCTTTCTTGCCTAAATATAAGCTTATTCTTGTAGCAGTTTATTTGCTTATCCTGTTTCTTGTAACATGTAGGCATTTTAGATACAGAAAGAACTATTGTATGCAACTATTACATTACATATGGGACATAATTATGTCCTACAATCCCAGGACATTTGCCACATTTAATATATTTGGTCTGGACACAACCGCCCAAAGAGAGACTGTCCCTCGCAAAGTGAGACAGGTGGTAACACTATCATTGGCTCATGTCCATAGCACATATTTGTAATAGTGTATAGGCATATACTCTCCATGTCCTTTGTTCATAAAGATTGGTCGTGGCGGAATATGTGATTGCTATGGTCCATGTTATACACATATATAAACACTTCAACCGCTGTATACAGGATACCAACAGAATCCTAAAACCACACAGTTCCGACGCACACATTACCGGGCCCAGACTCCCTTACCCCACATTACCGACAGCGACAGTAACTCGCGAAAGTAGCACAAACATGGAACACGCACACACAGACACATTGCTACCCACCACATCCAAACAAATCATCCTACACTATGTATGAGCAGGTGGGCAAGCCCCCCCTACATGCCAGGTGTCTGCGCCCCCCACACCCCCTACTTTAATATTCTACCTCCTATATCACGCAAACAGACGCACAAAGCTAACCCACACCCACACATTACAGTCTCCCAAGAACACACACCACACTCAGAACACACACTTACACACTCTACAGCCCTCAGAAACACACTTACATACAGTAACCTACCTGAACCACAACACCAGAAGCACTGACTAACTGTCCCTTAACATTGTGATTTTAAATCTCGCACATCTTGTGTTTCGGTACTGTGTTCTTTCGGACCTTAAGCCTTGGGATTACCCGCGTCGGTATGTAAAGCAGTCGGTATGTGGTAGGTATCCCATTTATATGTACCTCCATGGTTATGTAGATGTTGTTAACCTATCTATATATCTACATATATATATATATATATATATATATATATATATATATATATATATATATATATGTATATCCCCATATATCGGCATATATCTCTCTCTCCCTTTCTCTCTCTCTCTCTCTATATATATATATATATATATAATGTGTATATATATATATATATATATATATATATATATATATATATATATATATATATATACATATATATATATATATATATATATATATATATATATATATATATATATATAAAACATACACCTTTCATTGGGTACATGGCGGTTTGTCCTATTTCCACACATTCCTACCTTTTGTGTTTTATCCTGTCAGTATACACAACTGCCATTGGTACATGTCAGGTAGCTTAGTGGTATGTCATTGGGAAAATTGTGTACATGGTTGTGTGTTCTAATCCTGGCAGTGTTATTTTACCTCTCAGAGCAGGCACTGGTAGTGCAAGGGTGATTAACGCACATTTGAGTGGTTGTGTGTTCCACATGTTTATTATTCTGTGGAAAACTACCTATATATGCAAGCTGTGTTTAAGGTATACTATGTAACATGTAAACATTTGAGAAGATTCCTGTCAGGAATACTCCCCATTATTTGGAACTACATCCCTGATTACATTATACAAAACCCCTCACTAACACTCCAGGGTATCCTTGCTGAGTGGGTGGGGAACAGTGGATACACCCCAGGGATCCCACAATTGGCTGTGCTCCACAGAGGGACAGTTAGTTAATCAATGAGGTGGCGACAGCAGACACTTTTTGCCTATGCTTATGAGTGGCCTCGGCAGTTGGGCATGTACCTACCTATGTATCTATGAACCTCTACATACAGTATGGACACATGCTGATAGCTTAATTTACTGTTCAGATATTGACTTACCTTGTGCCAATGGCAGTTGTGTGTACAATAGTTGAGGGCTACCTATGTAGGAAGCACACAGTAGACCACCTATACATGACAATTTACAGGTGGTCGTGTGTGTGTGCCATCCATGTTTGCTGTGTTTGCAGGTGGAGAATGGTGTCAGTCCATGACTGCCTACACTGTCAGTGTGTGTGCTATACGTTCCCTCTTTGCCAAGGCATGGGCATGCCTCCGTCTGCCTACTGGGGCTAGCACAGGGTGTTCATGGTCTGAGTCCGTCTGTGCCTGTGGGTCCCTTGGCAATGGTGGCGGGCTGTGAGGGCCTTCACCATTCTGTCCCTGCTGCAGCTGTTTCCGCAGAATCATATTGTGTAACAAGGCACATACTATGAAGATGTGGGCACACGTGCCTGGAGAGTACTGCAAGGCTCCACCAGATATGTCCAAGCAATGGAACCATGATTTCAGCATCCCAAACATGGCTCTATGATGTTTCTAGTTTCTACATGTGCCTCATTATGGTGTTCTTGCGTGACTGTATGTGCATTTCTGATGGGAGTCATCATCCACGGTTCCAGTGCATAGCCAGCATCCCCCACCAGGTGGCCATATGGGATGTCCCCCTGGCAAATACCTGATACAGCTGTGAGGTATGCCAGATGTGGGAGTCGTGATAGCTTCCAGGGCTGCCAGCACACACATCCATGATAATGCCCTGGGCATTGCACATGACCTGGCAGTTGATGGAGGGGTGTCCTTTGCGGTTTATGTAGCGCCTACCCTGCTCACTGGGTGGTGACTTGATGTGTATGTGCATGCAGTCTTTTGCACCCAGTACCTCCGGGTAGTCTGCCACATGGTGGAAGAGATGCATATTGCTGGCCAACTCCTCCTGCATTCGGGCAAAGTATATGTGCTCTTTGGCATGTGGTAACATGGCATCCAGGAACTGGTGGAGTACCCTGGATGCTGATGCCTGTGAGATCCCCAGGATATCCCCAGTTGGCATTTGGAAGGTACCTGTGGCTAGTATTCTCAAGCTTACACATACCTTCGTGTCCACTGGGATGGGTTCCCCTCTGTTACTTCTGGCTCTGAGGCGTGGCTGGCACAGCTCAACAAGTTGCTGTATGATGTCCTTGTCCACCCTGTAACGCTCTACTATCTCCAGATCATGTAGCCCCTGGTAGGTTACCCTGGGTCTGAACACTCTTCTCCTCCTCTGGTGCCTGAGATGGTTGTCAGCATCATCCTCCACACCACCGTCAGTCTCCAACACATGCTGATGAATCAAAGCTATGGTGGCCCCTAACATGTACATTTTAAAAGTTCCTCGTCTGTATACACCAATGGTGCAGAGTGTCTGGGAATACACAAGTGTGTGTGTGTGGGGCTTTCACACCTTATACTATTGTGCAATGGATGATGCTGGTGTAAGTGGGTGTGTTTGTGCAATTCCAGCTGCTTGGTATCTTAATTATTGGTTTTACAGCAGGTACTGCTATTATGGGGCCTTTGGTGTTGACTTTCACTTGGCTGCCGTGATTCGTCTATTGCCCTTTACTTCAAATTTCAACCCAATTCCCCTCCCATTGTCAGGCATGCATCCAGCTGCTGGCTTTCTTGTTTTGTACTTTTACAACCCAGGATTGTGTTGGGAAATGTGTTATGTAGCTGATCTACTGCAAGTTTGCTTTGTTCTGCTCTGACAGTTCTCTTTTCTTTGCTGTATGGCACCTCCCCTTTCCTGTTCTGCAGGTAGCTGCTAGCAGCCTTGTTAGCTGTTGTCAATGGCCCACTGTGAGTTCCTAGGTGTTAATTATTCATTTGTACTCCAATTACCATGCTGCAGCATTTCCTTATTGTCTTCCCATATCCTTCCTGTTTCAGCTGTGATGCACACCGCTTACAGCCGTTTACCGGGTTTCGAGCATGTTTTCATCCACGTTCACATGCACTTTCGGTTACCTTGTGTGCTCTCAGCTAAGCAAAGCTACGGCTACTTCCACAACCCTATCCTGCGGCTTTGCTTAGCAACAGGCAACCCGGATTAGCAATGATCCAATGTGCTTACAGCTACAGTGGCGCACCCCTCTCTTGATGTCATGTTTACCTCCAGGCCACTCCTCAGTGTTGTACCGCTACGCTGTGTGGTACATCTTTACGCTGGCGGGACATTTGTGATTCAGTATTACTTGACTCATTTGCATGGCATTGACTACTAATTCCTAGTTACCATGCAGAACACTGTCATAGACCCTTAGCAACCCTTGCACCATGGTTGTGGTGTAGCATGCATGCCACTGACTATTATGGGGAATTCATAAATTGTGTTACATTGCAGTTTTATGAAATCTAAATATATTTTCCTTGTGACCCCGTTTGCGCACAGATGCACTGTGGTTTTACTTTGCGTTAGTGTGGTCATGACATTAAATGTTATTTTTTTATGTGTTGTGCATGTTTTGTTATGTCATTTGCTATATATTTAGCCATTTGGCATATATTAACATTATAATACATACATTTGGTCCACTTTCATGCCTCCGATTTTATGTTTGACAAAATGTAAACCATTTTTTTTTTTGGTTTACATTTCTTCATGCTTACGCTATGCCTGCACCACTTCATGTATTGCTATATACCTACATTTGCATGCTACACTGCTGTGCACGGGGTAATTAGCATACATGTGCCAGGAGCTGCGCAGCTCTAGCATACGCTGGTAGTGCATGTGGAAACAGCTCGTACCTGAATCTCTAGGCGGCCATATTTGAAGCTAGATGATCAACGCTACTCCAGCGTCTGGTGCAAGCTTCATGAATCTCGGGGATGGTTCGTGTGTGTGTGTGTGTGTGTGTGTGTGTGTGTGTGTGTGTGTGTGTGTGTGTGTGTGTGTGTGTGTGTTTCTGGATGAGTCTGTCAGTCTGTAATATCCTTGGAAGAGTGTTATCTGAATTTTTAAGGTGTGTATTAATCTCTTTGAGAATAAATACCAAGCTCTTCCTAATGCTCAGAAATGCAGTGTAGAGAAAGACCTCCTCATAATTCTAATTAAAGTGATGAGAGTTAAAACTCAGCTGGTATCGTCTGTCTTTTTTAAACATTTTCTACTAGCAGTATAACATTTTATTTTGTAATTGCAGTGTAAAATTGTTCTTATGTAGTGAAATAACAAGAACAAGACTGGCCATCATGTTATTAAATGTGGATAAATATACTGACACTTCAGGAAGAAGGAAAAAGGCTGATATATTCTTGTAACAGCTGATTTGTGGCGAGACAGACAAAAGTGGAAAATTAATGTTAACTAATAACATGTAAGGGAATACTGTCTCCCAACAGGTGCAAGCCATGTTACATTCTAAGACCAAAAAGAATCATTCATTTAACAGGTAGCAGGCTCACATCTCAGTCAAGTCCAGTACAGCTGTGTGAATGCCCATGGAAAATATGCTTATTCCACTACAAGGCAGTGTATGGTACCTAAAATATTAGCTGTGGCTAAATACCAGTTTATTTCAATTCTTAACTGTGTGGTAAATACCAGTTTATTTAAACTTAGCATTTTAACTAGTAAATACCAGTAAGAATGTAAGCAATTTAAAAGGTGACATGATGCAAATGATGAAACTAATACGTGGCACAAACCATTGCGGCCAAGCTGTCAGACAACTGAAGGCCAGAGACTGTGAGTACTGACAGGCACAGATTATGCCCCACTGACACAATAATATTTAACAAATTGCTGTAATGTAGCAACAGGATGGAACTGAGCCCATTGTTAATATCCATAGAGTGCCCTAGATGTGAGAGATGACAATAACTTGTTTGAGAAATGTTATAGAGAAACTTCAAACAGTTATCTAAAATACAGAAATATATACTTTTAACAGTACAAATTCCTTTTGATAGATGTTCAGTCAGTTATCCTCATTCTGTGTATGCATTTGGATGTTTTATTTGCAAGGTAGGTAGTTTGGAGGTAGCACACATTCCCTTATCTGGAGTATCCTGTGCATAATACATTATTTACCTAACACTTTATCCTCCTGCCTGAGTGCCACTGTGTCCCCAGTCTATGTCACCTCTGAGCAGACTCTTAGTTTTCAGTCCCTTCCTTTCAAGTCACAGCAACATGGCAGCTCATGTCACTTGTTTTCACTAGTTATTCACACTGGGGAGGTAGGAAGTTGTCAAAAGAGTAACACAAAGGTGCAATTGTGACAGAAGGTAAAATGTCTAAGCCTGTAGATGTGACAGAATATAAAAACATTAAGCCCTACAGTGTCTGACCTCCTGAACCACAACCTACTGCCTAAAGGTAAGATAATTCACCGCTCAGGTGCTTGGTTTTCCCATCAGTTTCCTTCTGTGCTTCTTTTAAACAGTTCTGTATCCGATTCAAAGTTTTTCAATGCATTTTGAACTAGAAAGTATTCCCTGTGTGTACTTGACAGCATGGATATTATTATGCTGATCTATATATGAGTTACATTGACCAGATCCAGGTTTAATTCTGGGACTGTCCACTTCCATTCAGTGTAATTCTGAGCAAGACATGTATCCATACCAAAGCATTAAGATGTGTATGGAGAATGTTACTTGGTTACTGCAGGCTGCATAAACAAAAAAATCAATATCTTATGATAGTCTTTTCTATATAGTACTACTTTGTTGATGAAGAAGAACTCCCTGATGTCATTTAGAAATTTCTCCCACTATTCTCTTCCTTTGTTTTTTTCATCATTTTCCTAGTAAATCTAGCTTTACGTAAGCCCTGATTATTTGCTTTTTAAAAAACAAATGCTCTGCCTCAACAACTTTTGCAGCCCCTTCCTGTAAGCCTGCATTTGAGTGACGATTTCTATCAGTAACCATAATCCATCAGGCTGCACCCACTCAGCTTACCTCCCTCCACTGAAAATTTCTTAAAGTACTACAATATTCTGCGACATGCTCTTTGCAAACTGTGATGCAGTGAGGCGAACATCATCCTAGTTCATAGAGAAGCATCCATCTGCACTGCCAGATGGGTATCACAGATAACAGTAGCAGAGTGAAGCCCTCACACACGTTTTACTGCTGAAGAGAAAAATATTGTCTCACTTACTCAACCTTCCTCCTCTTCCTCATCTACTTCTTGGCAAAACCTCAGAGCCCAAGGCCTATTTTTCATATCTGGGTCAATACCACTATGAGTGGTAATTCTGCCCTTCCACCCATGGGAGCATCACTCTCCTGTCTCTCTCACAATAATGTTTTTGTCCTAGCTGTAGATATTGATTTTGATATAGGAGAAGACACAAAAGAATATTCTTTCTAGGAATCCAGACATTAATGTACCATCTCTGAATCAATGAATTAAGTTTTCTTTCTGTTTGTGTAAGACTTTTTTCCTCAAGAAACTGCAGTGATGCAAGCTGTATGTATGTACATCAGCATATCTACATACAAATGCATTATGCATTTACTGATTCATTGTTATTATTAGTAGTAGTAGTATTCTTATTATTTTATTTTTATTACAATTATTTGGTTCTTACTTCCACTATTGACTGCTGGCTTTTATATTATTTGTCAGTCTAATGCATGTCATTATTTATTTCTAATTCAGGTTTAGGACTGGTGCTGGCTCAGGATAATTATTTATTTTCAGAGCATATCAGCTGTACTGGGCAGGCTACTGTTATACAACACTGATACAAAAGTTTTCTTGTTTGTTCACTGCAGAGCTTTCATTCTAATAGCAAGATTCCGGGCTGATGTATTTTGGTATAACGCACCCATCAGTTGAAAGCACGTTTTGCTCTTCACAAAATAATTGCCCAGATCTGGATAGATCTGCAATCTGTAACATTTCTTCTTCTCCCTGCCCATATAAATAAAGACAAACATTGACACAAGGCTTAAATGGACATTACTGCTTAGGGCCAGTGTCTCTGGCTTTCTGTATAGTAAGCAAACCGGTTGAAGCGTGACTTTGTATTGTATTCTAAAGCATCTGGGATAGCACCTTCTAATGAACTGGTCTTCACAAATGGGAATCTTCATTCACAGATGGTCTGTGGACCCCATACCAAAATCAGTGCAGCAGTCACATTGTCCATGTTGTAGACAGACACAGGATTAACAGACAACACTGCAGAGCCATCAGTACCTAGTCAGTGTGTTCCATAGTATGTACTGTGTCAGTATGTACCATGTACCACCCAGTGCCTTTGGCATAAAGGGATAAAGCCTTGACTATGGTCCACATTACCTGAGTTTGATTAGCAGTTCCGGTGGTGTACAGCACATGCAGGCAAAGATGGGTGTATTCATCCTAACGGGGGAGTGGGATACCCACTTTCATTGTGTAACCTCAGATGAGGGGCAATTTGAAGTCAACAGTCTGGATGTAAACTTTTGGACCTCCGTGCCACTATGTGGTGGAAGTTCTTACTAGTAAGTGGGAGGGAGCACCCATTCATATGGAGAGGGCATTCTGAGTTCCTACTGTGATGTGGATAACTTGTTCCCCTGCTTACTGGTTGGGGTTAGGGTCCCCCCAGTGAAAATGAAGAACAGTTGTACTCATTGATTGGGAATAGGTCAAGTCTAATTGTGGGAAGCTTGATGACTGACAAGGCATAAATACATATAGAAAAATACATACGGTGTACAAAACTTGTTAGCTCATTTCTCATATCAACAGCATTATGAGTGTTACAGTTGGGACTTGGCACCTGGAGACAGGGTACATGACAAACCATCCTATGCACAAAAACTCTGAACAAGATAGCTATCATTACAATAACCATAACGAAGTACAAAGCAGACCAGGCTATGCACCTCAGTATTTCTGGAAGTAAATCATTCAGAAAAAAATGCTAGTCTTTCACTCACCTAGTCACACATTCTCTTTCTTTCTCTCTCTCTCTCTCTCTCTCTCTCTCTCTCTCACACACACACACACACACACACACACACACACACACACACACTTATAATATAGCCTTTGTTTCCTGAGAATGTTAGCTTGGTTATCTGTTGTTTCATTGAAATTCATGGAAGTAGTTCACCATCATCAGGAAATTTGCCCTTTTCCCCACTGTAGTGCAATCTTGGAGTTGCTATATATAACTGGGTGGAGGGGGGGAGCAGCCACCATCTGGGTGGGTTTGAAATACTACGATGTGTGTTACGGGGAAATGTTGGCCAACTAGCTAAGTTCCCTGTGTAACACATTCATTGAAGTGCATGCTCAATGAACTGAACATTTGCTGTTTTGTCTTCGATGATACAAGGTCGATGATTAAACATAGACCTGGGGGATACGCATAGCATGTATAACATGCCACTAGCTTTTACACACATTTATTTGATATCACAGGTTGTCATGCCAGACAGTGAACATCACCATACAGAGAAAATTCTCCCAGGCAGAGAATAGCATGCCATTATAGGCTATCCATGAGCATGGATGATGAATGCTCTGGAATGAGACAGCTGATCAGGCCTTCCATGAGTGTGTCTGACTGAACCTTTTATGTGAGATCAGTACTCTCAGCTGCCTGGCACAGGAGCACAGGGCCATAGGTGAGGGTCTGCCAACATGGTTAACATTTACAGGGATGGAGGAGTTCCTGGCATCTCTGTCTGGAGATACAGACAATTCTGGTATCCACAGTAGAGTTCTTGACTTGGGTGCTGAACTGCAAAAAATACCGTGACTATCAACTGATGATGCCCAAGTGGAGATGTAATACTATGTAGTACTGTCTATACTACTCCTCTGACTCAGAGTTGTACAGTTGTTACCTAAACATTGTAAGTACAACTATAGTGTCAGCCTGTGAAAGTTAAATTAAAGACAGATATTCTGTAGCACTCTGTTCTACAGGATTACTTGCAGTGAGCTGCAGGTGTCGACGAATGCTTCATTCATAGACTGGCTAATGCTTATGTGTTTTAAAGGTGCTGTCAGGTCCTTCCACCATGAATATAGGCATGCCTAATGTCAGAAATATATTTAGGCCCTATGATGATGATGTCGGCCAAATCCCAGCACAGTCAGGGGCCATGGTGGCAGTAGTAGAAATGGATATTGTGGTGGCTATATCCCCCCCCCCCATTTCCAAGGACACAGTTCCTATGTCTGTGTAACCCAGCCCTCAAACCTAGAATGTCACAGTAGGACAATATGCGGCCAACACATTGTCACAGGGACCACCTTCATCTCCAGTGGCAGATTCACCCTTGGTTCCATCAGTTTCACTGACAGCGAGGAGGACATAAGGTTTGTGTATTGTTTGATGAACTGCTGGAGTGCCTGAGCCATATATGCAGCATTATTGATGGATGGCATACACTGCAGATGCCCCTATATGGCTGACCATCATGTCCACTGCTCTTCCTGTGGTTAGACCACTTTTACCTCTGCTGGGAAGCACACTACAGGATGAGGACAGCATAGCCTAGGATCCATAGCACCACCATTTCCACACCACCATCAAATGTTGAGGGCATGTACATAAATGTGAATGGGGTGCATGTGTTGGGAGTACCCCTACCACATCCCCCTATTCTCACTTATGGAGCACTCCATTCTTGCATTTATTGTGGAACATACCTATGACCTTTCCTGGACAGGCACCACCATTGATGGGAATGTATACTGTTAGAGCATATATCACATGCCAGTGACCTACATCTATCCATCAGATCCCAGCACAGTGCTACATCATCTGTTGGAACTGTGTCCATGCACACCCACACAGATACATACATAAAAGCACATGCACAAGCACATGCACACACACACACACACACACACACACACACACACACACACACACACACACACACACACACACACACATACACACACACTGACCAGTTAACCCACACTGAAGACACCAACCCCTCCTCAATCAGTCTCCCAAGCTCCCAATATTTACACTCACTGACATCTTTAACCCACACTCCAGCCCCCACACACACATTGCCTGTTGCTGGCACTTGTCACTGAGGCCTTCCTCACCTATGCATATGATGACAACTGTGCACTGACTTCAGTAATCTGTTATCTAGGCAACCTGTGTCTGATGCACAATGGGGCCAGTCTGTGCATGGCATAACACAGTCTTCATGTATTATTGCATGCACCATTTCACTGTTCTAAGTTATGCCTTCTCTGGCCCATAATTATGAGCGATATACTTCCTCTTAACCAGTGCCATGGAATAATGCACTCCTATCTGCCTCACACAGTCATCATTTGCAGCCAGCTCCTCATCGAGCACCTGTCCTACTGTTGCCTTCAGGAATCCCTCTTCCAAAATGTCTCTCCCCTACTGTATCTGTTTGTGTAGTACCATGTTGTGTGATAATGCACACACTGCAAATATTTTACTTCAAGCTTCAGTGTAATACTGCAGGACACCACCAGAGACATCCAAACAGTGGAAGTGGGGCTTCAGCAGTCTGAGCACATGTTCAACAATAATTCATGTATGTGGCAGGGCAGTGCTGTATGCATTCTCCTCCATAGTCTGTTGGTTTCTTATTGGTGTTATTAGCCATAGCTTCTAGTCATATCCAGCATTGCTAATAAGATGGCCCTAAAGAAAATTACTCTGTACAAACTGCTGATATAACTCACATATGTGCCAGATGCAGGGGTCATGGGCACTACCTGGATGATATGCTAACATACTGTATATTATATATGTACATTATAGACTACCTGGGTACAGGGATGTAGGTAGAAAGTTCCATTTTGTAGTTGCAATGTATCATTAATGCCCCCCAACCCACCTGGCATTAAAAATGTGCACATCTCACAGAATGTTGCCCCCAAACACTTAATAAATGAATGCATTATTTGTAGCTGTTCCCTGTACATGTACTACAGATACTGTTTTCTCTTTATGAAAGTAGTGTACCTGTTGTTGGAGGCATTACTTTAGACATATCATTCCTGAAAAAGCTACAAGTTTCTAAGTGATGCTCAGAAAATGTACTCTGTGGAGTACAGAGTGTATGCCTGGCTACACCCTTGCCTGACAGTTGATGGAGTGGGACCACTTATGGTTGATATACCATTGTCCTTGATCCTCAAGTGGAGCCTTTATTGAAATGTGGGTTCAGTCAATGGCTCCTAGTGCCTCAAGGAATGAGTTTTGTTGTAAAATGCCCACATGGTGATGCTTCTTTCCTCTGCAGTACATGAGAACACAATATACTCCTTCACATACTGTTTCATGGCATTCAGAAAATGACCAACGCACTGGTCACTGGAAGGTTACTGTAGCCAGAATTATTAAAGCCGTCCATACCTTGGTGTCCACAGGTATATGTATTCCACACATCCCATAAACCTGCCTGCATATGAGGAAGACACATCTCTACCAGCTCCTGCATGCTGTATCTATCCACATGGTCGAGGTCCTCTAGTTTTGTGCCATGGAGGGCATGGTATGTTGAGCATAGATGGATGAATTGGAGTTCTGAGAGTGAAGATGCTCACCTCAGTGACTACCAGCAGTGAGATCAGCTTTTTGCATGGACATATTTAGCAAAGCAGCAGCTAACCTTTATGCATTTTCATGGACTGTCTCCTATAACTCCAGGATTTTACTGTGGTCAACAACTTTGGTGCTAAAGTCTCATCATGCGAAATATCTGCATTTCTGAATCATGCCACCATGTTTATAATTTTCATTTGCATTCACCATTACATTCATCATATCATTATACCATCATCTGCATATTATGCAGGGCAAGGTATTTTGTGGATTATAGTACTCATGATAAGTGTGTCTCTGAATCATTCCTCCCACCTCGCCCATGACCTTTCCTTGAGCAAATTCAGCTATTGTGACATACAAACCATTTCTGAATTCCAGGATGGATGTGTTACAGTTAAAATAATGTGTTTATAGTTTGATAAGGTTAAAGGAAGCCTTATATAGATGGTTTTATATTTGTTCTCTCTCTTTCCAGTAGCATTGAAAGAATAGTCAGTATTGTCCGCCTCCAACTATATGTGGGGAAGGGTTTATACATTCTTCCAGCTTGTGCTTCATCCAGAAACTTCTTTGAAAGATATTCCTAGGATTTAATTTAGTATGAAGCCAATGTAGTTTAAAAGTGTGGAAAATGGATACCTAGGACACAGCAGTGTTGTTGTGGAAGGCACTATGGATTATATCTCTGAATTGCTATGATTTACACGTGTTGTGATTTTTGCACTTCATTTTAACCTTGCTCCTTCTAGATTTATTGACTTTCTTGATAAAGTCAAACTTGCATCAGGAGTCATGCATTGCTAAATAATAAAACAAAGCCTTTACAAATATTCCTTAACAGCAACAAGGAATCTACTATCTGAATACCTTCCATTCTGACAAATAAATATGTGTTCCTCTTTCTGAGCCTCTGCTATGATTTTTAAAATGTAGTGCTATGATTTTTAATGTTCATAGGCTGTGAAGTATATTGTGGACTGTACACTCAGGTAAATGCCAATACTTTTATAGCAAAGGGTTGTTAAGGTACCTAAGAAGTTTATACAGAATAGAAATTTATTTTTATTAAAGGTAAGGCATACTGCTCAGTCAAGCTATGTCAGCATTTTGTTGTGTTTTTGTTTCTTTTTATTTACATGAGCTGCTGTATTAGAGTAATGTCTGAATCCAATGAAGATCTTTTTTAGGTATAGCCCAGGGTTTACAAAGAACAAGAGCATAAGAATTTATTGACATCTATAACAGCATAAGCATCCTTAGAACTTTACAGAAATTAAATATCAAGAGTTCCTCATGAACAAGTATAGGTCTGTACGTTTCTGTTGTAAACCTGGACAACATTAGACAGTATTTACACATTCCTATTTGAGAATAAAAGCTTTGATGACATAGTATTTGATTGTTATTGATTATGCACATAAAAGAGGGCATAATCAGAAAAAGAAAGGATTGTAGAGGCAGTGAGTTATAGAAGTGCATTAACATATTCCTCTGTTTTTGCAAATATCACAGTGTACTGTTCTTGCACCAGACTGTCGATTAAAAATGTCCACTTTGGATCAGCGCATCTACTGGATCACCATATTACTAAATATATAAAAATCCTTGCTGAATCTTTGAAAGTAGAATGCTCACATAGGTTCATTTTAAACTCAATATGACAATTATATTTGACAGAACAAGTACTTATGTCATATGCAGGAGACTGCCATATTAAACGTCTATTGGACTGATGGGGACAAATGATTAACTGTGTAGCTATGTAACTATATTGTGTCAAAATGAAAATGAGTTTATTTCACCTAGATACTGACACCATAGGTTTAGGCCATTACTCTAAGATGTGTTAATGGTTGACATATGCGTGGGGAAAACTTTCTCAGCAAATAAAAAGAGCAAATCAAAACATTCACTCTTTAACTCAAGGGAATATAGTGAGATGCTGTTTGAACTTTTATGCATAAAAAACTTATAGTAGTTATGTAACTGAGAGGTTTCACTGGCCTTAAGATGATGTATGACAAGAACATTCATGTTTTTCATATTTCATTTCATCAGATCACATTTAATGACTATCTCCATCAGGAATCCAGTCTTATACAATGAACTGGGCTGTGAGCTACAGTTTGCTGTGGGGTTTATCAATTTTGGCTTTCTCTGTGACTGTATGGCCACAAAGTTTATACATAGTTAAGGGAAGTGAAGCCCCCTACATAATATATGATGCTGTATCTATGAATATGTGTGTGTATATGTTTATATATATATATATATATATGTATATATTTATATATATATATATATATATATATATATATATATATATGTATATGTGTGTATGTGTGCATGTGTGTGTGTGTAGATTATGTGTGTGTGTGTGTGTGTATGTATATATATATCTATGGGTTCCCTTCAGCAGATCGAACGTTTATAAGTTCGAACCACATATGGACGGGACCATGTGTTCGAACTTGTAAAAGTCCGATCTGACTGAATGGAGATCTCCATACAAAGCGGAAAGGGAAGATTTCCCATTTCTGCAATGTGGTGCGATCTTGGAGTTGGTATATTTAACTAAGGGGGTGTGGGGGTTCAGGGGGGCATAGACCCCTGTTATAGACATTTTGTTTTTTGTTTTTTGGTTATATGTGGTTTTACATCAGTGTTCGAACTTTTACGAGTTCAGACATATGGTCTTGGCCATATGTGGTTCGAAGTAGTAAAAGTTCGATCTACTGAAGTAGATCAATATATATATATATATATATATATATATATATATATATGCATGGATCTAGGACTATTGAATGAAAGTTCAATAGTCCAAATCCAAACTACACAAACGCACTTTAATGAAAGCGCTTTCAGCGAAAAAGCGCTTTCATTAAAGTCTGCCCCAAAAAAAAAAACACTAAATTTTCTTTTATGCAAGGGCCAAGCCCCCCTGCATCCCCCATGTGGGGGGCTGTGCCCCCCATACCCCCCCTACTTTTATATTCTCACTCTGAGGTTGCACTACAGTGGGGAAAAGGGAATTCTCTCTTAACTGCACCATACTGCGACCGGCACAACCAGCATACATAACTGAAAGTGCTGCTTCGGTGAACAGCACTTTCAGTTATGCATGTTCGGTGATTTCTGTTTCGGCAGAAAGTGCCGTCGGAAATCTGTACGGATCCCATATATATATATATATATATACACACACACACACACACACACACACACACACACACATATATAAAAATATGTGTGTTTGTATGTATGTATGTAGGTATGTATATAAGTTTATATGAAGTTGTCAAATAATTTTTTTTACCCCCGGCTGAATCACTGTGCCCCATCTAGTAAAACCTGACACAGTAAAAGTTAGGAATAAATAAAGAGCTATCATCTCAGATTTGATGTGCTTTTTTTATCCTAATCACTTTCATATTTATCAGCGAACCTCTCCTATTTATGACAGTGACTTAAGTCAGTTGAGACCATTTTGGTAATACAATAAAAATCCAGTGTTGCTGTACCTGTTACAAGGTATTAGGAGAAAAGGTGCTGCTTAAAATGTACACAATGGAAGTATACAGTCATAACCCTTTTTCCTGCCCAGAAAACAAATGTAGACTGCAATTGCAAACTTCCACAACCCCTGCAATATCCATGCAAGAACAGTAGAGTGAACCTTCTACAACCAAGATGGAGTCAGCACTTACCTTCCTGAATCAAAGGCAGAACCATTGGACAAAGTCTCGTTTCCATAATGAGACTCTATAAAAATACTGATGTCCTTGCAGTTGGTCAAATGTAAAGTGGATGAAGTTAAACTCTTTACTATCTATTCCCCAGTTTTAAACTGTCCCACTGCTAATGTAATTTCATTTTGCACAATCACAGCAAGTCAAAGTGTTTGAGCTTTTTTTTTTCACTACAGTTGGTGACGCAGAGTGTGTAGAGGGGCTGCCCCCAGAATGCAAAAAATGCTTTACTTTGTTTTTGTTGAGTTGAATCTTTGACTTCTTTGTTTAATATGGCTAATGTTTAAGTGAACTGAGAAACAATGACACATACGAGAAACAAAAGGAACACATTCCTGTCCCCAGTTATATATATACACACACACACACACATTTATACGTATGTATATATATATATATATATATATATATATATATATATATATATATATATATATATATATATATATATATATATATATATATATATGTGTGTGTGTGTGTGTGTATATAATACACACACACACACACACACACACACACACACACACATATATATATATATATATATATATATATATATATATATATATATATATGTAGATTATACATATAGACTGCGGTGGTGGTGCTGCGGTAGCGTTGTCGCCTCATAGCGTTCGATTCTCAGCTAGAGCGTCTTCTGTGTGGAGGCATACGTGAATGGGGCGTGCCTTCATTGAAGGTTGTGCATCAGGGCTGCTAACCCAGTACGTAAAAATCCACTACCAATCATTAGCAGACCGGAGTTCCGCTGTGGCGACCCCTAACCGGGAAAAGCCGAAAGACACAAACAAACAATATAGATTATACATATAGATTAGATATATAGATAGATACATACACACACACAGACACACACACACACACACACACACACACACACATATATATATATATATATATATATACATAGATAGATAGATATATATAGATATATATATATATATATATATATATATATATATATATATATGTATCTATGTGTGTGTGTGTGTGTTTGTGTACTCTTCAACAGAGTGAATGACTCGGAAATGTGATCAAGTGTTCCATTCATTGAAAACACATGAGGGAAACTTCAACTGCATGCAAGTAAGGTAAGTATAGGTTTGGGAAACTAATACACCTGTTCATATTTATTTATTTAATATTATTATTAATAAAAAATATGCACAAATAAATCTGTGTGATTACACTTTCTTGTCAAATCCTTGGATACAGTGTAGAATACTTTGCCTAACGGGGTTTGCACTTTGTGTTATATGGTATTCACATTTGTCTATTTTACATATTAATTCAATTTTCTATTTACTAGTTGTTTTATGCTTACAAACATATTATGATATAACCAGTGTAATCATGATCCTTAAGTCTAACAGCCCCTACCTCCCTTTCCCCTACACCACAATATTACATTTAACACGTTCAGCAACAGTACAGAGACAGAAAGTAGATGTTACATTTATAGTAATTAAAAGTTCAGCTTTGTCACATTCCAGAGGCATAATTTCAGGTATACCTTGTTGATTAGCATGTATAGTTTTTACAGGTATATTATTGCTATCAATAACTGTGCAGCATTTTGCTGTGTGACCTTTTCTACAACATTAAAAAAAAAACACTTAATATGGTAGCAACTGAACATACATGGGTGAACGTGAATTATTATCCCTTGTTGCATACAAGTCTGATTTG
Organism: Protopterus annectens; assembly: GCF_019279795.1. Classification (NCBI taxonomy): domain Eukaryota; kingdom Metazoa; phylum Chordata; order Ceratodontiformes; family Protopteridae; genus Protopterus; species Protopterus annectens. The sequence continues at coordinate 1,065,673,746 of NC_056746.1, read as the reverse complement.
GGGTTTGCAATTTCAGGTAATAGCAAGTGTTCTACTAAAACAATTAGCATTTCAGTAACTTAGGGTCACTCTTAAATGCCCATCTTCTAAAGTTACTATGAGTACCATTTTAAATTTATTTATAGCAAATACTTATAGAATTTTGCTTGCAATATCTTCATTACATTCTAGCAGACATTTCAAAATATGCACTAAGTCAGCCATATTTTATCTTAATTGTTTTGACCATCATACTAAATGTCCAGTTTCAAACTTAAGGGACTGAGACTTGGGTGAAGCTCCAGCTCTAGCCAAAATTTCTTGTTTCAGTTTCTGGAAGTTGCATTTAACAGCATCATCAAAGACACAAAAGTGACTCCCCACTTAAATGTGGGGACATTATTGTGGTTGTTTGAACGTAGTATTTCTGGCTACATATGTCACAAATACCACAAATTAAGTCTATTGTCTACCGTTATGAGTTTTGTTTTTCAGGGGTGCAATGGGTTCTGGGATTCTCACTGAGGTGAAAGGCTGGATCATCATCATGGAAACCTGTTTTTTGAGGCTTAGCAACTGTTGGTCAGTGGCTGCACATCATTCAGGAACTTAAAAGTGCTGAAGTAAAACTCATCAAATCTTCAAGTATTTATTTATTTATTTGTTTTCATTTTGTGAGCAGAATGCAATAGTTCATCACACATACAAGTTTAAGCTTCAGATGAAAACTTCAACAGAAGATTTCTTCTCACAGAGAAGTTATTCTCATTACCAGAAGGATACTTTTTCCAGAGTAAATTCCATTATGGGCACAAGAGGTTTTTAACTGTTTCTCAAAGCAACCCTTCCCACTGTCACAGTTATCTACTTTGAGCAAATCCCAATATGGGCACAGGATTTTATGAAATCTTCTCATACAATCCACATGTTACTTACTGCTTTAAGAGGTATCATTAACCCAAGCAGAGCTTGCATTCCTTTCTGGAGCTTCGAAGATTGCAGCTTGGAATATATATATAAACATAAATATATATATATATATATATATATATATATATATATATATATATATATATACATATATCTACACATATATCCACACACACACACACACACATATACACACAAACACACACACACACACACACACACACACACACACACACACACACACACACACACACACATACAGTAACAAAGACCAGGACAAGATGAAGTGACTCACCTGCTAGAAAGATAAATAACTGAGTGAAACTTATTAGTATCAGAATGATTAGGTGAATTCTGAAGCTGCAAAAGGTGATGTCATCACACTTTCTTCAGAAAAATCACTTTTATCAGTGCTGATGGTGGCTGCAAAGTAAAACTCTCATTTCATCTGAAATGCAATGCAAAGAATGTTCATAGGTAGGGGAATGGAAGAAGCACCATTCTTGTACAGGGGAATGTCAGAAACGGTGCACAACCCAAGGTTATTAACTAACCATAAATGTATATGTGTATATGGGTCACTACATAATACCGAAATTCCACAATCCCGAGACTCTGAATACCTACACCAAAATCTTGAGATTGCGCAATCTTGAAAGTAGTGAATGGGGATTGCTGTACAGTACGGAAGGGGAAGTTTGCTATTCACTCCACTGTAGTGCAATCTCGGAGTTGGTATATTTAAGTTGCAGGGGGTGTGGGGGTGCAGGGGGACTTGCTCCACCTGCATAAATGCTAGAATAGTTTGTTTTAGGTTTTACTTTTTTTTTTTTTTTTAGCTCGAGATTCTGCAGTCTCGAGATTCTGGTCCTCTGTTTTCAGAGTCTCTGGATTATAGAATTTCGGTATTACATAGTGAACCCGTGTATACATATATGTATGTATGTATATATATATATATATATATATATATATATATATCTATATATATACCTTTTAGCTTACCTAAGAAAAAATATAACTAAAGACAGAAGCATCCATCCTAACCCAGGCCCATCCTCAACCCCAAACTCTACTAGCCCCCATATTCTCTCAGGTCATCTAACTCCCTCCTAATTTGCCACCTAAACATAAGAAGCCTAAGCAACAAGGTACATAACCTACATGCCCTTTTAGCAACTTACCTCCCTGACATAATGTGTCTAACTGAAACCTGGCTTAAGCCATCAACCAAAGATAATGAGATCTTACCACATGGGTATAATATACTCAGGGCTGATCATACAAAGAAAAAGGGAGGTGGGATAGCCGTGCTATATAAAAGCACACTTAACGTCATAGTTAACCCCACTCAACCACCCCAAATCTCCAATGCTAAAATATTAGCTCTAAAACTACAACTAAATAAACAAAAAAGCGTAAAACTAATTGGGATGTACATCCCCCCCTGTTAACAACTCTGACACACTGGAGGACACTCTTAACTGGATATATAACAACTACCCTCAAGAAACTATTGTTCTGGGCGATGTTAATATTGACTGGAACCTATGTTCTTCAGATTCCAACTCCACCCATATTAACCTCCATGGATTCTCACAGACCATATCCTCCCCCACCAGAATATGTAATTCTAACCAAAAAGAGAGTATCCTAGACTGGATACTCATTAACACTCATCCCCATATGTATATGTCTGGGACACTTCCCAATGACCTTAGTGATCACCTCATCACATACATAAGGAAAGACAAAACAGTCAGCTCTTGATTGCCCATTTACAGGTCTGTCAGAAACAAGAAATATTTTGAACCCACAAAATTCCAAACAGAACTCAAATCCTGTAACTGGTCACATCTAAAATACCTTCGCCTAGATGAGGCAGTAACATATTTTAACACCACATTTCTTACCATACTTGACTCTCATGTTCCAAAACAGTCAATCAAAATTAAAACACAAATAGAACCTTGGCTAACAATACACTCCAAATCTAAAATTACACTTAGAAACAAAGCATGGGCCAAATTGCGTACTACCAAGGCACCCTTAGATCGTATTAAATTCCAGCAGCTAAGAAATGAGACTAAAAAAGCCATCACACTTGACAAAAAAAGCTATTACTACCAACTACAATATAAACATCAAAACAACCCTCAAAAGTTTTGGGCAGGTATAAAGGATCTTCTCCATCCAGGTAAATCCTCCACTCCTACCCCAGCAACATTATGTGATAAAAGCCCAGAAGAAGTAGCAAATACATTTAATAGTTTCTTTACCAAGACTATTCAGTCCTTGGCCAACCAACTATCTACTACCTGCTCCTCAATAACAGATTCTATACCCAAGACATTACTCTCCTTTAACTTCCAACCTGTCTCTACATCCTTTATCCGATCCTTATTGAAGAAGCTAAAGCCATCTACCCTTTCCTACAGATCTTCTCCCAGCCGAATATCTGCAAAAAGCTGCAGATGTCATAGCATACCCTATCTCGATCCTAATTAATCAAACCATAACAGAGGCCACAATCCCCTCAATTTGGAAAATATCCTACGTAATACCACTCCATAAAGGTAGCTCTTCCACAGAACTATCAAACTATAGGCCACTAGCCATATTGTCACCACTTGCCAAAATTGGAGAAGTGTGCGCACAAACAACTTCTATACTATCTCATCCAGAATAAACTACTGACCAACTCACAACATGGATTTAGACCCCACCACAGTACATCCACTGCCCTCCTCTCTTTTACCAATATAATTAACCACAACCGGAATAACAAAAAAATATCTTCACCTCTCTTTCTGGACCTGTCCAAAGCCTTCAACATGGTTAACCACCAGCTAATTCTCCACACTCTGAAAACCTTGTACTTAGACAACCAAGCTCTCCACTGGTTTCATGCCTACCTCTCTGGTAGGCAACAAGCAGTGCTGTGGCAGAATAAGCTCTCTTGCCTGTTATCAAATACCATAGGAGTTCCTCAAGGCTCCATATCAGGACCTCTTCTCTTTTCTGCCTTTATTAATGACCTCCATACAGTCATCCCAGATGCCACCTGCATTAAATATGCAGATGACTCTACACTAGTATGTTCCAATACATCTCCAGTTAACCTACTATCTCCAACCCACCTCACTTTTACTACAGTGGAAAACTGGCTATCAGATCATCATCTGATCTTAAACCCAAACAAAACCAAACTACTACTCTTCTACCCAACCCATAAATCCCCTCCTGCATCTTTTACCATACAGTCTAACAATGGCACTATCATCTCCCCAGACTCCTATACAAAACTCTTAGGAGTTACCATTGACAATAAACTTAGATTCGACATGCATATTAACCAAACCATTAAATCCATTAACAAGAAACTTGGGTCACTGTACAGGATAACATCCTTCCTAACTCCAATGGCCAAAGCGGCCATTGCCCGCTCACATCTTCTCTCTACCCTTCTATACGCCTCTCCCATGCTTACTAGCCTTAACAAATCTGACCTTAACAAACTCTTGTGTTGTTATAATCATATTGCCAGATTTGCAACTGGCATGCCCTTTAGAACACACCACTGCCTTAACCTAAAAAATCTTGGCTGGATAGAACTACCAAACCTTGTCCAGTTGAAACAACTCATAAAAGCATTTAAAATTCTCAAACAACCCGACAACACCCCTGCACTGAAAAATATAATAATTTCTTACACCAATCTAGGCTGTCTTCGCTCATCAAACAGGCTGCTTGTCCAAACAATCAAATCCTATAACTCAGGGGGTGATACTCTGTTTGCCAACGCCATTGGAAAAATATGGAACTCCCTCCACTCCAACCTTACTCTTATTGCCTCCTTAGTCCAATTTAAGAAGAGTGTAAAACTCCATTTTAAGTCACATTGGCTTTGCCAATGCTCTAACCCAGATTATCTCCTTTTCGTTAAACCAAGGTCATACTTTTCCTCTGGATTATCCAAGTTCAAAAACTTTAACCTTTTATTCTCAAATGATCTAACTCTATATTTCCTTGACTTTATTTCTGACCATAAATAGAAGCCCTTAAATCTTTTCTAAATGGACAACTTAGGGAAGGGACCTGTAACCCCAAACAAGCACAATGAATAGAAACTAAACTCATAATCTAAAATTGTCTTATTTTTAAGCTAGCATGTTTGAAAAATCTGTATGAGTACTTTCGTATTTTGTGGTTGCTATAGCTAGGATGTTGTGTAGCACTATGTAAATTTATTTTTTCCTCTCATATACTTTACTATATGTAACAATCTGTAAATGTGTCTATGTTGGAGCTTTTCTCCGACGGCCACCGCTGAAAATGGACATGTATCCAGTCAGACCATCCCGGTCAACAAATGTAAAATAAAATAAAATAATATATATATATATATATATATATATATATATATATATATATATATATATATATATATATATAGATCTAGATATACACAGACACACACACACACACACACACATATATATATATATATATATATATATATATATATATATATATATATATATATTTATATATATATATATATATATATACATAGACATAGATATATGGATCTACTTCAGTAGATCGAATGTACAGAAAACCGAAATTTAAATTCACAAGACAAGAGGACTGGAATGTCATAACAAAGAAAGTTTAACATGCCAAAATTAGGAAAAAAGAAAAGCAACTGTGCATGTCAATCAGCATTCGAACTTTTGAATGGAGATTGTGGAGCATTCACAAAAAACAGCTTTATTTAAACACATATTTTAACACAGAAATGTAAGTTTTTCAAGGTTTTTGCAGGAGGCAAACCCCCTGGCACCCCCCACACCCCTGCAAATTATATATACCAACTCCACAATCACACTACAGTGGCAAAAAGGGTACATTTCCTGATCCTCACTGTATCGCAATTTCCATACAGAAGAGTTGGAAAACTCACTTTATTGATGGACATTATTTTTTTTTAATTTCCTGACATAACTGAAGAAAGAGTGGTAGTTTCATTTGGTATCTGTAGCAACCTTAGGTTCATACTTTACCTTTTGTAATAGTGCTCTTAAGTTCCTTGTTGTCATGTTTCCATGTTGCCTTTAGGTAGGGGATGAAGATTTCTTACAACTTTTCATTATTTTCTTTAAACATTTGATTATTACAGGGGTTATACAATTAGCTATGCACTTGTCCTGAATTTACCTTTATTTTTAGAATAAAGTTTATAAGGTCCATGATAATGATCTACAAGACCATGGAATGCATTATCATGGACCTTATAAACAAGGACATTGGCAACCTCCAATTCTTGACCCCACACAGTTTGGTTTTGTCAAAGGGAGATCATGCCTGTTAAACTTGGTTGACTTCTTCGAAACAGTTACCAAAGCCAAAGACGAGGGGAAGACAGTGCACACTGTCTATCTTGACCTAGCCAAAGCCTTTGACACTATTCCCCACTCGGGCATAACAGACAAACTCTCCCAACTAGGCATCAACCCGTATGTTACCAGATGGGTAGCTAACTGGCTCAATGATAGAACCCACTCAGTCAAAATATGGGAAGCCACCTCTAGTAGTAGACCCATAATGAGTGGTATACACCAAGGATCGGTCTTGAGGCCTCTGCTGTTTGGGATATACTTTTCTGAGGTGCAAGCCAAAACCAGTGGTCTGTGGCTGACCATGTTTGCAGATGACTGCAAGCTGGGTACTGCTTTAAATTCCCCTAGTGATGTGAACATCCTCCAAGAGGACCTTACCCAAACTAATGACTGGTGCCAGAAGCATGGCCTCAAACTGAATGCCAAGAAATGCATCATTATCCCCTTTGGGGAAAATGGCATCCCTACTAATTATTACATTAATAACAATGTACTAAGCATGCAATCAGTCGTGAGGGACTTCAGCACCCAGGTTGATAATAACCTGACTTTTGACCACCACATTGCCTCTGTTGTATGGAAGGCTTTCTACATGGCCCACCAAATAAATAAGGTATTTCATCAGGAGCAAGGAGGTCATAACATCCCTGTACTCCTCCCTTATCAGACCCATTATCGAGTCCAATGCCCTCTTCAGCGTGTACCTTGTCAAGCACATGCAGCAGCTGGAGAGACCACAGAGGTTCCTGACTAGGAAAATTCAGGGTCTCAAACACCTATCTGATACAGATAGGCTAAAAGTCCTGTCCCTCTACTCAGACTCATACAGATTGCTTTGAGATGACCTGTGTCTGGCATTCAAGGCCATCTCAGACCCAGCCTTGATAGAGTTGCTGCATATCCGTAAGTCAGACTTCACTCGTGCAACCCACACACAAGGCCTCAATCTGATCTGTGACATTAATAGAACTTGCTGGTGGGATTGTTTGTGTCCCAAAGACTCTCCCATCTGTGGAATAGACTCCCTCTGCATGTCAAGCAGAGTACCTCTCTAGCCTTCTTTAAGAGAAACCTGGACGACTGGATGGGAAACAGAAAATATAGCTCTGGGATCCCACCTTTATCCCTGTTGGATAGGGGAAACAGGTGCTGACTTTGTGGGAAAATGGGCAAAATTCTTGGCTAGGCTTACAAAGGCCTCTGGGACAATAGCCTAGTATCATCCTATGAACCTATGAACCTATGGATGGATATGGACTCTTCTATACAGATGATTAGGTGCTGATAAAAACTGGAAATGAATATGGCAGTCCTCCCACTCTCATTGGTGTTTGATGCTGTTCTCAGTTGGATCCATTTGAGAGGGAATTGCTAAGAATTTTGAGTAGTTCTTCCAGAATAGGAGCTCAGTTTGCCCTGCAGAGGTCCTTAAAGATAGCTTCATTTGGTAGTAGATGGGTACCATGAAGCCTAACAGAGAGAAGACTGATCTGTAGTCAAATACATCCATGGCTGACGAGATGAGGGGTGGAATACAGGCAGGAGCTAAATTGGCAAGGACCAGGACAAAATTATTAGTGCCTCCAGTGGGTGATTTCACCTCATTTTTTACTTTCATGGATCATTTGAACTGTTTTGCCATTTAAAACATGGAACCATAGCTATGAATGTCATGGATTGTGATGCATGATTTCAATGCAGCGGAAGGTGCTGATTAATGGAAAATGTGTTTTGATAGGAGTATTGGATTTCTTTATTGCAGGGGCTTAGAGTCAATTGCTCAGATCACCCACATTTGTACAAGAGATAGTCTATCATAACACCTTGAATTTTTCAGTTCAATTGCTTATCTTATTTTTAGTTAAGACACATACAAGTGAGATCCTTTCACTTGTATGTATCTCCTTTACATGGTGTCGAATCTCAAGGCCTCCCAGAGAAACAGCAAGGCAATTTTTACATTGCCTGCCAGTGAGCAGAGGTGCACTTACATTGAGATAAGAATAATAAATGTTACAATACAAAAACTGACTTTTTCAATATTGTTGCATTTGTTTGAATTGCCCGTGAGCTTGAGTACCTATGAAATGAGATTCAGAGTAGCTCTGCTCATTTTCTAAGAGCTATTTTTGCTGCAGTGTTGGCTTCCCAGCTCCAGTGATCCAAGGAGATTAATGAAATCTATTGCATGGTATGGCATAACATCAGCAAAGAGTAGTGGTCACATTGCTTAACCAAATGATTTGACTTTTAGACCATTTTTCATAAGTTGTCAGTAGTCACCATGGTGTTGTCACTCATCAAAATTGCTTTTCATTTGTCTCATGAATTACTGAATTCTCCCACTGTTTTAAATGGTATTACATGCACTGAGACTCTGTTCCATACTTTTACCAGGTATTGCCTCCGAAAAACACAAACCTGCTGAGCAAAAAAAATGTTACAGAAGCTGTGATAAAACAGCCTGTCCTTAATTAATGTCTGTTACACTTTTGAAATAGGTAATATAAACTGTCCCTCACTTTCTGTTTTGTGATACTTCCTTTACAAATTACATGACTTTGCTTATTAGATGGTCACTGTAAAGGCAAAATGGAACAAGTAAAAAGTTACACTTTTACTGATTTGAACAAAAAGTCATCTAAGTGCTGCTACACGTGTGTGATAAAAGCTGCATAAATCAGTTTGTTACAGTCATCAGACATCAGGAATCCAGATCAGCGAGGCACTTGTCAGGCCTCATTATTTTTGATAAGGCCTAATGCTTCTGGAGCTAATTGAGGAATAGCTACAGACCAAGATGCGGAAATGAGTAATGGCTCCTTTTTATTGGGGGTTTGTTTGTTTTTTTTTACCTTTATACAGACTGGATTATTTTCAAACCAAGAACTTTATATACTAGTGTAGTTGACAGTACCTTGGATAATAAAGCCATTGTAATAAAGCTCATTTATATTATTAGCAAGTTACAGTGTTTATAAATCTTAAGGCTATTACTTTGTGCTGCATTCATTTGTGGTTTATCTCTACTCACTACCAAACGAGATTCAAAACAAAGATTAGGAGCCAATTTAAATGCATTCTCCCAAAGCCTTAGCAACTTAGTTTGCTTTTTAAATTCTCAGAAATAAATTCATATCACATATATCTGCTTTCCTCAAAGTCACTTTCAACAGCGTAAATGCAGCTATAGATTCACCTCCTGATTAACTGTGTTTAGAACTGTCAATGCTAATTGTGGCCTGTCCATGGGATGGTGGGGTCAATGCCATTAGTTCTGTGTTTTATTTCATTTTACATACATTTATTCAGCCAGCATCATTTAAGAGGTAACCAGATTAACACATCCAGGGCAAACTTTTTTTTTAAAGTAAGACATAAGATGGAGATAAAAATCAAATATCAAATTTTATAACAGGCAAAAAGTATTATCTGAATGGGCCCAAACTGAAGACAGTGTGTTATAGCTGTAGGAAAGGCAACTGGTTCTGCAAAGGTGTTGACACTAGGGTCACCCAAAGGACCCTAAGCAGACATAAAAAAGTGATTTCCCCTAAGTGGGACCATAGGTTCATAGGTTCATAGTTTGGTACTAGGCTATCAGCCCTAGGGCCTATACAAGCCTAGCCATAACAATTCTCTGGCTATTTCTTCCCACACTATTTACTTCCATGGACCCCTGTCTAGCAGGGCGACTGACGTGATCCCCAGGGTGAATTTCCTTTCTCCCATCCAATCGTCAAGGTTCCTTTTGAAGAGGGCCAAAGAGGCACTCTGCTTGACATGTATGGGCAATCTATTCCAGTCTGTGGAGTCTCTGGGTCAGGAACATATCCCTCCAGCATGTTTTTTTTTATTGTGATGACAAGGTTTAGATCCCTGAAGTGTGTGGCTCTGAGGGATTGGGATTTCTTTAAGTGTAGCATGTCCAACAGCTCTGAGTTTGACATGGCCTTGTATGTTAAGCAGAGATCACCTCTGAGTAGACGATATGTGACAGAGTATAGCTGGAGTTTTTTCAGGCAGTCAGCGTAGGGCATCTGCTTTAGGCCTGTGATTCTTTTAGTGAAGTATTTCTGCAGCCTTTCCAGTTGTTGCAGATGTCTTGAGAGGTACATACCAAATGGGGCATTGTATTCTATAATGGGTCTAATGAGGGATGAGTACAGTGGGACATCGACCTTCTTTTTTCTGGATGAAAAGCCCTTAGTGATGAGGTGTGCCACATAGAAGGATTTCCTGACTGGTGTGGCGATGTGGTTATCGAAGGTGATACCACTGTCCACTTGTGTCCCTAGGTCTCTTATCACACTTTCGGTGTTTAGTGTACTGCCGTCTATATTGTAATTCACGGGTACATGTTTTTTTCCCAAAGGGGATAACTATACATTTCTTGGCATTGAGCTTGAGCCCATGGCTCTGGCACCAAGCATCTGTTTCTGTAAGGCCCTTTTGTAGAGTATCCACATCATTTGGGGATTCAATAATGGCTCCCAGTTTGTAGTCATCTGCGAACTTTGTTAGCCAGAGTTCCTTAGTGTTGGCCTGTACTTCAGAGAAGTAGATGCCAAATAAGAGCGGTCCCAGGACTGAACTCTGAGGTACTCCACCTGTCACTTCTCTGGAGCTGGATTTCGAGTCAGCTACTTTTACAGTGTGGGTTCTATCAGTAAGCCAGTTAGCAACCCATTGGGTGATGTAGGGATTAATGCCCAGCTTAGTACGTTTCTCTATGATTCCAGAGTGAGGGATGGTGTCAAAGGCCTTGGCAAGGTCTAGATAGGCAGTGTGGACCACCTTACCCTTGTCCATGGCTCTGGAGACTGATTCAAAGAAGTCAATCAGGTTCAGGAGACAAGCTTGGCCCTTCACAAACCCAAACTGGATGGGGTCCAGTGTTTGAAGGTTGCCAATGTCTTTGTTTATAAGTTCCATCATAATACGCTCCATGGCCTTGCAGATAAAGCTCGCCAGACTGATGGGACGGTAGTTTCCAGGATCCAAGGTGGATCCCCCCTTGTGGAGTGGGATAACTGTAGCTCTGTGCCACTCAGTGGGCACGAAACCTGAGGTAAGGCTATGATTAAACATGACACTTAGGTGAGGTGCCAGTTCATATTGTAGTTCATGTAGTACACAGCCCGGGATGTCATCTGGTCCCATGGATGCTGTATTCTTAGCTTTGGAGAGTGCGTTTTTTACCTGTGTGGCCGATATTACCGGAATTTGGCAATCTTCCGGTACTGAGATGGGCCATTTAGGGGGTGAGAGGGGGGGTGAAGCTGGCACTGAATCGATCTGCCAGGATATTGGCAATATCCTTGGGATCAGTATATTTAATTCCATTCTGTTTTAGTTCAGAGCAGATCTGAGCATTGTAGTTATAGAATGCCTTGTGGTTGTCTTTGGAATCTTTGGCAATTTTATTTTCGTAACTAGCTTTGGAGGATTTTATGAGGTATCTCTGTTTCTTACTGTGGCTGGTAAGGGAGTTTTTTGCATCCTGGGATTTTCCTCTTTTCTGCAACAGTTTCTTCCTTATGTTGTAAAGTTTGTTTATGGCAGGGGGACCACCAGATTGGCTTCCTTTTTTTGGATGAGAGCATCTTGGTTCTATTTGGGATGGCACGATTCATGCATGAGTAGATGTGCTCGTACAGTGCCTTAGTGTAGGATTCAGCAGTTGAACTTTCAGTTCCCATCTGCATGGGTGTCATGAAGTTTGTCATTTCTGACTTGAGTAGCATGAAATTGGCTTTGGAGAAGTTTTTTATGGAGGTTTCCTTACTGGGGGGTGGGGGTAGGATGTGAATGTCAAGAGTGATTTGGTTATGGTCAGACCCGACCAATAAGGGGGTGACTATTGGTGTGGAGCATCTATCTCCCATGTTGGTAATGACCAGGTCTAGGATATTGGAGCCCCTAGTGGGACTATGGATTAGTTGATCCAGCTAATTGGAATTTATGAATTCCAAAAGCCGTTGGCACATGAGTAGTTTTCCTAGTTAATGGCAGGGTAGTTAAAATCACCCAGTATTAGGGTGTTTGGTTCTATCTTAATATTTTCCAGTATGTTTAGAAAGGTGTAGTGAGAATCTTGGGGCATGGTGGGGGATCTGTAGCAAGCTACAGTTTGGATTGCAGTCTTATCTAGTGTTAGTTGCACCTGGAGAATTTCAGACGTATTGTGTTAGGCAACTAGCCTGGTGGTGTGAATATCCTTGGTGAATATTGACACTCCTCCACCTTTAGTGTTTCAGTCCTGGTTTGGTGGCTGAAAAGTGTGGTAAGAGTTGTAGCCTGCTCTCTGGAGCCTTGAACCAGGTTTCAGTTACTGCACAGATATCGATGTTCTCCATTTTTAGGAGTGCCTCAAGAGAGTGCATTTTGAGGTTTAGACTTCTAGCACTGAATAGCATTACCTTCAGATTTTGCATGCTTGTACCTGTTATGGTGGTGATTTTGTCCTTTGAACTTTGCCTAAAAAAGGCACTATAGGGGTGGCAAGAGCCTTAGCCAGTAACCTGAATCCCAGGGGCGACAGGTGCAGACCATCTCTGGCAAAGCATCGTGGTCTGTCGATCATGTCATCCCAGGCAGACAGATAATGGATCCCCTTTGAATGACACCAGAAGCTTAGCCAATTGTTGAAGTCAATCATTTTGTCCTTATATTGCCAGCATGTAAAACTCTACTGCCAATCATTAGCGGACCGGAGTTCCGCTGTGGCGACCCCTAACCGGGAAAAGCCGAAAGACACAAACAAACAAATTATGGTATTCTGGGCAAAGGCAGAATGCTACTCAGGGCTAGGGTCATACCTGCCTGGACCACATGATCCAAGAGCTCTTCCATGTCTAATTTCATGTAGTCCAGGGAGGTACGTCTCAAGTCATTCACTCCAACATGGACAATGACAGATTCATATTTGTACTTGTTGTGGAGTGACTTGAGTGCATGGGGCTCAGTTTCATATTTAACCTTCTCTTTATTTGACCAATTCTAGGCATTTTTCATACAGTTTCCTATACACCCACAGGTACTCTTAAAGTATTTTAGGAAGAAAATAATTGTTGAAGTCCTTGCAGTTGTTGTTATTGTCATATTAATAGTTGCTGAAACACTAGTGACTCATTGTGCCATATACGACTTCACCCACATTCTAAAGTGATATAAAAAGTTAACAAAAAGTATATGATTTAACCATTGTGGTTGCAGTCCCCAGCAACTGCACTTTGAAGATGCATAAACTTGGCTCAGATGACACTTGTTGGACACAGGTAACTGTGCAGTAGAAAAAAGTGACTGCAAAGAGGGTCCTCGGCTGACTAGTATCATATGATGCCTACAATGTGTGCAGACGTAGTCTTGGCATCCTACTTCACAAAGAGAAAGCAGCTGAGGTGTATTACAAAGACAACTCTGTGCAGCAAAATGTCTCTCCTGAACAATGTATATTGACACATTGATTAATTGCTGTGGCACTAAGCAATCAATGCAAGTCCACATCACTCCTAGCAACTTTATGAGGTCATTGGTGTAATGTCTCCCTGTTTGGAATAAATAATTGTATTGTTGCAGTACATGAAAGAAGAAAATAGGGAAACGGCCACTGAAAGAGCAATGGAATGAGTAAAAACAGCTGAGGGTTAGCATAAGATTAAGGTGTCTACCTCATACACACAAGGTAAGGAGTTTGATTCTTACCTTTGGGATGTGAAATTTTGCTAGGCTTAAATGGCTTGCAAGGACTGAAAGCCTAATAATGAACTATGAACAATCAAGAAATTAGTCTCAAGAATATAACTGACCCTAAAAACTTAGTGGTGGACTTTTTAACCCCTTTTTTATGGTATCGTGGTCAATGACTACAGTGTAGTTTGGGGAACTCAAGTGTGAAAAAAGAGAAAGCTGTTTCAGGAGCATATATATGTCTTTGATCTATCGATCTATCTTTCTTTCTTTCTGCCTGCCAGTATATAGATAACTAACCAACCATATATGCCCACATATACACACACACACACACACACACACACACACACACACATATGCCTGCGTGTATGTGTGTGTGTGTGTGTGTGTGTGTGTGTGTGTATATATATATATATATATATATATATATATATATATATATCTTCTTTCGGCTTTTTCCCGGTTAGGGGACACCACAGCGGATCATCTGTCCACTCATGATTGGCAGTGGAGTTTTACAGTGTTGAGTTGCCAGCCCTGTACCCAACCTTCCACAGAAGGCACACACATGCACACACACACCTAGGGCCAATTTTAGAGTGTCCAATCCACCTACTGCATGTCTTTGGGATGTGGGAGGAAACTGGAGCACCCGAAGGAAACCCATGCAACCACAAGGAGGACATGCAGACTCCACACAGAAGGCACTCCAGCCGAGAATCGTAGAAGAGAGGCTTTTTTCATATTCAGAACATTTATGCTTGGTATATTAAGGGTTTCTTTGGTCCTAGGAGGGCAGCAACTTCTACTTTCTTGGAGATATATACAACAACCCGTACCCATACCTCTTAACCTCTTAGAGTAAGAAATCTGGACAAAGTCATGAAAAAAGTGGTACAAACAGGGACAATTTTTAAATATTGCTCTTACAAACTTAGAAAGTTGATAGAATGACAGGCTTTGCATGAGCATTAATTTTCTGAAGGGTATGAACTTGAAGTCTAAAACTCCAATGTCTGGTGGTGGTGCTGCGGTAGCGTTGTTGCCTCACAGCAAGATGTTGTCCCGTTCGATTCTCAGCCAGAGCGTCTTCTGTAGAGACATGCGTGAATGGGCGTACCTTGGTTGTGGGTTAGGGCCGGCAACTCAGCACGTAAAAATCAACTGCCAATTATTAGCGGACCGGAGTTCCACTGTGGCAACCCCTAACCGGGAAAAGCCGAAGGACACAACAACAAGTATTTAATGATTTGTCACTAATTTACCAGAAAGCCACAATTTTAAGAAAAAAGGACCACAAATATAAGGCAAAAATCTGGACATTCTGCGAAAATCTGTACAGTTGAGAGGTATGTTAACCCCACCCACTCACTACCTCCCAAAAGAACAGCATCAGATGTCATAAAGGATAATGAACTGCAATTACTTATTTTACCCAATATACCTTCTGTGTACTGCGGTGGTTGCGCTGCGGTACCGTTGTCGCCTCACTGTAGGGGATTGCTCGGTTCGATTCTCAGCTAGAGTGTCTTCTGCGTGGAGACATGTGTGAATGGGCGTACCTTCGTTGAAGGTTGGGCGTCAGGGCTGGCAACTCGTCACGTAAAAATCAACTGCCAATCATTAGCGGATCGGAGTTCCGCTGTGGCTGCCCCTAACCGGGAAAAGACTCACACACGCCCAATATACCATCTGTGAAAATAGAAATATTGAACGCATTCAGAAATCCTGAAATATGATTAAATCGCTGCACTCTACAGTCACGCCCAACAATAAGTAAACACTGAACTGTACATGATTAAAATACTATGTGATTGAGTGAAACTGACAATTAATAAGACCTGTTCTGTTTTAGTGGCTGATACGATTTACGTGTACATCTATCTCCACTCTGCGCCTTCCTAAATTGCATTTGTTTTCTAACTCTACTGGCAAGCTGAAATTATCTATACCTAATAAAAAAGCACTTAAAATGAATACGCTTTTGTTTCAGGTTTGTAACCGTTGTTTCTTTTTTTAATAACCTCTGTTTGGTGTGAAGTGTAATTTAATGAGCATTAATTGGTTGCCCAAATAAACAGGCAACGCTGATTTGTGTATTACTTCTATGGTTTACAGGGCATATTTCTTGAAATGACCTTGGCATTTATTGTTGCTTCTCAAGAATCTACTTAAAAGGGAGTGAAAGCCGCGCTCTAAGCGGAGTGTGTGCTGCGCTCCCTGCAGACCAAAGGGTTACAGCTGCGCTTCGATGGATAGGGCTCCCCATCTGTACCCTGGGACGTGTTTGATGTTGCACAACGCAGCTTCCTTAGCAGGAATAAAGCATCACTCTACCTCCCGAGGCCAGAGTACTGATGCTTCTACACTTTTGGTCCTAGGTCGTTGGTCCTCTATTTGACATGAGCTGCAGAATGACTACAGCTTAAATTGTGGGATACAGCAAGTGTTTCAGAGTCCGGAATCATACCAAAAAGCAAGAAGCCGTGAGACCTAACAAACATGCCAATTTATTTATGCAAGAGACTGCTCTCCGAATGTGCATGCATGTGAAGGTACATGAACTTTGTTAGACTTCTTTTAAGAACGTTATCCCCTAGGTGGGACGAAGGCTTCCCTCGCGTCATTTTCGAAATCATCCAAGGCACCACCCTTTATGTGGAAAAATGTAAAGCCACATTGTCAACTGGACTATGCAAGAGACCGAGATGCTACCACACAGTCTGATGTTTGTTGGTGTCATCGCTTCTATGGTTTTGAAGAGAAAGATCAGCTTCTTTCAGGTTTCCATTCATCTTCAGATTTCGTAAACCTGCGGTTCGATACTCAAGTCCGGATACTTCACAAACGCGTGCCAGATGTCACATCTTCTTTTTCATTTGTGAAATTGCACCTAAAATGCCTAATAGACAATTATACCTCAGTAGCAATGGTTACTATGGACCTTAAGACTGCCAAAAAGGACCATGTAATGATGGTAAGTTCCTAAGTATTTCACCGCTTGTTGTTTAAGTGGGGGTCATCTATGAAACGAAATAAGACACAATGCCTGCGCTTTCCGACTGATCCAAAAACAACTTAAAAATGACAGCTAGTGAGGTCAGCCAAATGAAATCCTTCAGGTAACAGCAACTGAAATAAGGTCACAGTGCTAATCGACAACAAATTCAAGAGTTACATTACAAATGCGAAACAGCCCTGAAAACAATCTTACAAATCCAACGAAAAGTTCCTTTGATATCTAAGCAGGATAACACAACCACCACCCCCAAAAAATGCTCCTTCCAGAAGACAGATTGCTATGCAGGAGAAATTGTATCTCTGCAGGGAGCTCATAACATCGTTGTTGTGATGTGATCCCTTGTGCATCCCAAAAGTTCGCAGTCTGACCTTCAGTGACAGAAAGACTAGATGGTGTGGAACTGCAGATGAACAAAGCTGTGATTATTGTCTTGGAGTTTAAAAACACAGTGTCTTAAGTTCAGAGACTGACATCGTGCTTCTTCGTGTAATTATGATGAACTGCATGAATGAAGAAATGTTGTACTACATTAACAGACGGTAAGTGGTCCAGAAACTACAACTATCTCAGAACATACAGGCAAAAATATTACTTTACCAAGACTAGTGGCCCCATTTCACTTATGTCCACACTGGTTTAGCATGCCGATACTGAATATAAGGGTGGTCGTTAGTGTGTTACAGTCAGTAGAATCATACCTCTCAACCTCTTAGCTCAATAAATCTGGACAAAGTGTAAAGTAATGGGGGGGGGGGGGAGTCAAAAGTAGGTACAGATTTTAAATATAGCTTTTAGAAACTTAGAAAGTTATTAGAATTACAGGATGTAGGCATTTTCTGAAGGATATGAGGTCTGAAACTGAAATGTATGTCATTCTTTAATGACTTCAGTCCTCAGTGATTTGCAAGAAAAAACACAAATTTTATGAGGGACAGACCAAAAATATGGGGCAAAAAATTTGGACAGTCTGCGAAAATCTGCACAGTTGAGAGATATGATTGACATACTGTCCATGCACAGGATCGATAGGTCCTTCTTTGGATTTCAAACAAGCATTTTATTGCTCTGTCACAAACGTAAGCTCCTACTCTCTTGTATCTATTCTGAGACGTGCAGATTGTTTCCATCTCAGTGATTATGTGCCTGAAAGCTCTGCCTGCTGAATTATTGACAAAGTTTGGAAATGAAGCAAAAAGTAGTTGATGTGTGAGAGAGAGAGAGAGAGAGAGAGAGTGAGAGAAAGCGAAGTGGTAGACGGAATGTGAGTATCCAATAAAATACTGCTTACTGTCTAAAACATAAAATATCATGTGACTAAGGGCACAGCAGAATGCATCTTATCTCAAAAGACTGACAGTATAAATGTATTTATAGATCATTAGAAGGGAATCGTTGGTATAATGCCACAATATTAAAAAAGACTTCTGTGATGTTGCAGAGATACATTTAATACATATTGCTGGCTGTTAGCAGGGTGGGCAATGCAATCACTTCCAAGACTAGGAAATGGAAAGTTTTCTAAGCCCACAGCAGAAATGGGAGATAAGCCCTCTTTATTTTTTTTTTCCAATTGCTTACCAGAATGGTCCGACTGAAGAAACAGCTGTCACTTTGCTGTGGTCTCCCAGGAGAAAAGCTTCTAACACAACAGGACAATCATAGTAAATGTTATACAGAATATGTAAACATTAGGGAATTATAGAAATATATGCAGGCATTACTAAACTGTACAAAGATTAAACCAAATTATAAGTGAACACAGACTGATATATAGAAGCTTGATTTATTATTTATATTTCTGATGTCATACAAAACACAAAAATCAGATCTTAGTGAGAGGACATACCTGTCAGGGAGGTTACTCAAAGTTTTCTTAGGAAATAAATGCTATAAGGTTAGTAGATACAGATGGTGTGGTGTCTCGGGTAATAAATCTGAGGTAAAGATTTAGAGTAGTATATGAAATTTTAGGTGTTTATTAATTGTTAGTGTTTAGGGATATTGGACAAAGTTATACAGTATACAGTCCTTCAAATGATAAATATGAAGGCTTGACATTTTACAGAATTCACTTTAAACAAATACCACAAACAAACAAATACACTCTTTCTGATAGGAATATTACCAAGCAGAGATTAGGTAATATTCTTTAATTTCTTTAAGTTGTTTTTATACTGAGCCAGGAAGGGACTCCATTTCCAAAGTCAGGACATAATTAAAGTTCACAAAAGCAGTTTTGCCTCAGCCTGTGATGTTTGCCAAGATTGCTCATCTCAGCACCTGCAATGAATTCAGAATTGACTCCTTCTGAGGTTTATATGAGGTTACCTGTACTGGTAACACATATTTAAGTATGCCTGGAAATTCTTTTTTTTATTAGCACAGTTGCACCTGGTACCATTGTAACTATCTTGGTTTCTTCATTCCAGATTGCTGTTGTCTCTGCTTGCATGTCTTGATATTGTCCAACTTGAAGTCATTCAGAATGCGAGCTACAATAGTAACTGGGTATAGCAATTTTAATAATCAGCCTTGCTTTTGTCCTTCTCGTCATCTACAATATCTGGTTTTCTTGATTCTACTTTCATAACTGTTGGTATTGGATGATCCCATATAATCATTACTTCTTCATAATACTAGTAATAAGTTACTCCTCCTTTTTTTTCTCTTCCTCTCTCTTCTCTCCCCCTCACCATCCGTTTCCTATAAGCTATGTGTGGTCAAAGTATTTGTCAGATGTCTTACACAGCTGGGTCAAGAGCTAGTGCCAATAACTTTAACATTTGTAATAGATGCAGGTGAATCTATTATGTGTGTACCTTTTGTGAGTAGATCTAATTGAACACTGTGATTGCAATTATGTTATTCACATAATTATTGACTTTTTAGTTATGATACATCGAAGTATGTTTATTCGCATGTACGTTTCTCATGATGTATCTTTGAACATTATGGTTGTAATCATCTGGGTTGTGCATGCAATTGTTCTGGCGAGATCAGTGCACTATACCAGTAATCAAACTAAAATAAATACATAAATAAAAATCCTTTGTACATCATGTTTAAGCCACCAGCGTAGGCTGTGACATGTTTTATGAGCTGTTACTGAAGTTATAAAGCATTATTTTCCTTTTTGAAGCATGGCACAATATTTATTTCATTGCTCTATTGGGTATAACATCCAAAGGAAATTTCATGGTAAAAAGCAGGGATGCTTACTCCAGCCCCTAGCTTCATGTACAAATTACTGTGGTTCTGTAGGCCAGTTTAAAGTTGTTTATACATATATAATTCTTTCCTTTCCCAAAGTAACATCTCTGTACAAACCTTAGTTAAATACATCTGCCCTGGTTGTAAGCTTCCAAGCTTATATCTAGAAATCCATCATAGTAGAATATTTACAATATTACCTTGCAACCAATTCTTATTAAGATATATTTGAGATGATTCTAATAAAAATAAAAAAAAACATTCTTAATTTAGCTTTTAAACTTTTAAATGCTTTGTAGTTATTATTTGGTATCATTTTTGTGTTTTATTCAGAACCAATGACAGATAGTCATGCCTCTGTATAATATGATGAAAAAAAACATTATTACTATAAATTGTTGTGAACTACCTTTTTATTTGTAATATTAAATGTTTTGAATATTTTTTAGCCTAGTGACTTCTGAATCTGTAGAATGACTGAATGGTAGCCAGTGGTCTTGTTAAGAGAAAGCAGGCCTACGTCTTGGAGCTCATTGTCCTAAAGTAAGAAGCAATAAATAAATAAATAAATAAAATACATTTCACAGACACCAAACATTGTTGAGATAAGTCTCTTTTTTGCAAGCAAATTGAATAAGAAGGCTTTCTCTGTTTGATATAGTACGACAAAAATAAGTCACTAAAACATTATTCACTAGTATTGTATATATTTCTGTGCATGCATTTAAAAAGAAATTGTCTAGAATCACCATTATTATTATTATTACTGCTATGAATAGTTTCATGTTCACTCTAGTTTTGCTAGCAGGGATAATTAAAGTAGGATATGTACTTCTGAATGTCATACTGGTGGTTTAAAGTATTATTTTAATATAAATAAGGCATATATACTTTTGCATGACTCTGGAGTGGGGTGCAAATGAATTTTACCAATCAGACAATCTTTAAAATAATCACAATGACAGGGTTTGACTCCCTAAGTCTCCATTTATCTAACCCCATGACTTTAAACAAATCAGAAACCAGACAGTGTTCTAAGGCTGAGACTGAAAAAAGATTAATGCTCTAGCCAAGTTAACAAATACGAAGAAATAAAATAAATACATAAATAAAATTGGCATTGTACAGCTCTTGAACACTACAATGTATAAACTGGAATCAGCTACTAAAATGATCGAGTAACCAAAATGTGTGCATAGCAATGCTATGTGACAAACTAGAACTAATGATGTGCAACATATCCAGAAACTCAAAAGGTAACTTTCCATTAACTGAATGGTGAGTGTCTTTTAAGATACTTCTTCAGAGCAGTAAAGCAAACATAATGAGATTCTGTCCACTGGGTCCAAGAACTGATGCTTGGTCAAGTGCTTTACTGAAAGCAGTACACTATCAATCTATTTCTGCAGAGAGATCTAAAACTGCAAAGCCATTCTTAATGTGGTGGTACTAAAGCAAAAATAAAAAACATCAGTGAATGTTTATTCTGCTCTTGGGACCACTAGAAAGCTACTGACTGATTTAGAATAGTAGAGTGACTGAGCACAGTACAGCATCACAACAAAACCTTTTATTGTGAGTAAATTGTAACCATGTAAGCAGGAATTGCCATGGAAAGGAACTGGGTTATGCATAAACTTTCTTAAGTGGAACTAACAAAGCTATCTTGACACCACTTATACTTTGCTCTGTATTTGACATTTTAGTCAAAAATCTTCAGAATAATTGCTAAAATATTGAGCTAACCTGTTTGACTTTCATGCCAATTGCTGAGCTACAGAACCCTGTACTAAATAAAATGAATAGCGGATCTGAGAAAAATAACTATCCATAACTTCTCCAGGTTCTGCTATCAAAAATTGGTAGCCTATGTTTTATATCTGCCAGCTGTATGTGTTTTAATTCTGTTTTAAATACACAGGATAGCTGCTGCTGATGTCAGATGATACTGTGCCTTTGCAGTCTGCTCATCACTTTCTCACTCTCACTCTGTCTCACTTCTGCCCTTTATGCCACTGAATGGAACATAGAGGCAGCAACAAAGGGTAGTGGTCCTTACTGCTGTTTCCATAACAAATTCTTTCCTTTTTATGGGACAAGGTTGTTAGTTCTGTGCTTGTACCACACAATAACAATCAGGCACACTGACAGACAGACAGACGCACACATCTATGGCCAGTTTAGAATATCCAATACATCTATTCCATGTCTTTGGAATGTGGGAGGAAATTGGAGCCCCTGTATAAATCCCACATGAACACAAGAAGAACATTCAGACTCTGCACAAAAGGCCCTAAGCCAAGAATTGAACCACATATTTCTATAGTTGTAGCTGAAGCAGCAAACCCCGTTTTGCACAATAATGTTATTTATACACCTTTCACCCACATCCCTTGTCTGTTGGACTGCAAAATATCCTTTTCCATCTCCCTCAAACTGTTTTGAATATTTGTTCTAGTGTTTCTACTGCTTCTGTAGGAAGGCTGCCTTGCGAATGCTTTATTTATGAAAGCATTTCAAAAGAAAAGTTATATGGATCAGAATGCATGTTCCCTGGTGCATACAGCAGATGAGCAGAAGGAAATACAGAAACATGAGCATGATATACCAAGCAATTAAGCCATTTCAGAATTTAAATGTTACTATATAGAGAATAAGCATAACAATAGATAATTAAGTAATTAATTAAGGTCTGAATAATGGTAGAGGGTCTATGTGTATGTGTTAACTGCAAAATGATAGGCTTGATATGCATTAGCATCCTTCCACTAACACATTCGTCTGTATGTTTATCTACAGGGAGATTTAGATGTGTAACACTTGACACAGAATAAGTCATCTAAAAGAAAGCAAGTTAGTATGAGACTGAAGATAAGGTAAGTACCTGGTACAGTGCAGTAATTTTTAGACTTCTGTTGACCAGGTAAACCAACTGTGCACAATTATCCCTTTCTGGGCTGACCAGAAAGCATTTTCTTTTAAGTGACTTGCTCAGAGTCAGACAGTAGACAAATGGAGATGGAAGGAGTCAAGCCCGGTGCCTTGGGCAAAGAAAGTAGTTTATTAACAGGTCAGTGTCTATTTCATCTACACTGACTGCCAGACACTGGACACTGAATGGAAAGAGATGTAACTGAAGCACAAATGTGAGCGGGAGGCACACATATCAAAGTAAAACACAGTCAGAAAACAGAGCCTACACATAATAACAGATGCACAAAAATGCAGTTATAACAGAGTAAATCGGAGGGGGGGTCTCAAGAAGGAAGTAGAAGAACAAGGCGATGGAGGGAGTGTATCATGGGCTTGTACTGTAAACTCCCTAAAGGAGGCAGTGATAGAAAGATATTCATACTGCATAACCAAGAAGTATACTTATTTGAGTTTTGTTATGCAAGTGTATGGAACGTATCATGTTGCCTTTGAGGTTAGTTCTTTTCCCTGTATATAACTACTGTTAAAATGTCTATGACTGTAATTCTGACCATCAATAGTGAAATCAGTTTATTTTACTGACTGCATTGACTTTATTGCTATAGTATTGCCATTTCTGTTTACAGCTGCATAGCTGTTTACATCTGTGAATTCTAAACCAGGAAAAGTAGCATTTTATCACCATTTTGGTGTCCATATTTTCTTGCAGTTGTCATTGAGCTCTTAGCTCTTAGAAATAATATTTTTTAGTAATATGCATAAAGTCTTAATTGCATATTAAGAACTAGTAAGCAGAAGTGGTAAGATGTCTTACATTACACTGCATTTATGTGTGTTGGCGTGCACAATGTTTAAATTCCCATTCTTTTGTTAATACTCATTGTACAGTGTTTATTCTCTAAGAGCATCATAAAGGGCTCCTATACTACCTTCTACCCTGTACGACTCAAATAAATAAGCAAATAAAGTATAGGCACACCCAGACTGTTACACAGCATAGTTCACTTTCTTTGGCCAACCTGTTTTCTGTTGATTTATTCATGACGTCTGTTAAATGGGGGGGGGGGCTCCTCTTAGACTTAATACTAGGCTGTAGTAGGGCTATTACTGGAGTAGCTCGTAGTTTCTGAAATTAATATGCTCCTTTATCACATAGCGCAGCAAGTCTTCTTCTGCAGCATGGGGTATCCTGATAAAGTTCACTCAGTTATCATAATCTGACACTATTTTTGAGATTTTATGCCTCCAGATTGATTGTTATCAGTCAGCATAGGCTAGAAAGTGTCATTTGTTTAATTGTTTTATTCCTCTTAGGATGGTACAGACAGCATGATTGTCGGCCTGTGCTGTTCTTCATGATGAATTTTATGGGCTTCCAGCAAGACTTTCTTTTTGATAATATCTGAGATTAATAAAAAAAGAACCACTTTTCTTTCCCCAGAAAGCAACCTTAATGGGAGTGTTAATAGTGTAAATATCACATTTTATATTACACCCCCACATTTTGATGTTACTGATTTCTGTATTTCAAAACTACTCCATCAGTCTGATGATGCATATTTTACTTTTCTGTGTACTATTCCTTTTTATCTCATTGTTGTTAATTCATTAATTGAGGTGAAAACAGCTACA
This sequence comes from Protopterus annectens, assembly GCF_019279795.1. Taxonomy (NCBI): domain Eukaryota; kingdom Metazoa; phylum Chordata; order Ceratodontiformes; family Protopteridae; genus Protopterus; species Protopterus annectens. The sequence continues at coordinate 1,065,648,942 of NC_056746.1, read as the reverse complement.
TCCATTTTTCTGTTTTTTTTCCTAAGGATGGAGCCCTGGTCATTTATATTCTTTATCTATTTATTTGGTCGATTTATTTTTCTTATTATTTTCTTTACTGAAATCACCATGGCGTCTACATACAACATAGTATTAATATGTATTGTCACATAGCATGTCATTGTTCTATACACTGATTTTCAAGTAATTTTTTTTTAGACTGGGATCAGCGAATTGGCTTACTAGCAGGTGTTAAGTTATAGATTTGACCTCATGATCAGGTAGATGCTTGCCTCTCAGTTAGAAGGCAGATTAAAAGGTCCCAAGTCTTATAGTTGAGTGATTCTGTGGGGGGATGATCTTTGCCCACCGTGCTGCAATCTAAAAAGCCCCATTCTATCTGAAGAGGAAAATTTGTAACATGCACTTTGAAGGATGAATCCAGCAGACCCTTCTGTTTTTTACCTTCCTCTACAGAATGTTTTAGTTATTTTCCGTCAGCATTTCTGGTACTTGTCAAATGACATATATTTTGGAGCTGTCTAACTAGTTTTCCTTAAGCTGTACATTTATATGTTTTCAGAAATTCTTCAGCAATGATAATACTGAGAAACTTTTTTAAAGTCATGGCACTTGTAAATGATTTGCAGGAAGTAGAATACAGATAGGTCATTAAGCGAATGTCATGGCTTTTCATCTTTTCAAGTTACAGCCTTCCTATCACCATTATGGTAAATCAATAAACTTCTTTAAAAGCATAAAGGCTCTAATGTGCATTGCATTATATTGTCCTGGGTAAATCTGCTACCTTTCTCAGGTATTAACCCACTTTTAAAAATCAGCCTTTTGGCTCCCGTTATAGTAACTTAGTGCATATCTGACAGACCTGTGACCAGTGTTCAAATGTCTTCCCTTGGGAGATGTTTCATAGTATAGTAACTCCCTTGTTCACTGATAGAAAATGAGAGGAGGTCTCTTTCATCATGGTTAGTGGAAAGGAGAAGTGACCAGACTATGGCATACAGTGCCAGAAGCTACCCTTGGATAGATGGGATTGCATTTATTACTAAAACATGAATATTACTTCAATTAACAAAGATAGAACTGTATTAACATGTTTCCATACAGGACAGGTATGTGGCAAGTGTTTAAATTACCCTAAAGTATAATACTGGCGTGTTCCATGACTCAGGTCTACATTGTGCCCCCCAAGCAGGCACAAGACTACATGGGCAGTTGGTTGGTCATTCAGGATGCTGCTTTGTGCTGAGCTCCAAGCAGCTATTTTCATGCCCATAACTGACAACTGTAGGCACAGAACCATGTACACAAGAATGACCTGAAACAATAACTACGTCTTTGCATACTTGAAGATGCATTTAAGAGCTTGGATGACTGAAATATGCTCCTGCAAAAGTATTGTAATAGTTGTTGTGCACTGTATAATCTGTCTGCCAGGTAGTGCTATGAAATACAGACTGCTTCTAGTGAGGATCATCTCAGAAATGTCAGGATTCAGCATACATTTGGGCAAACAGATAACTTTATTATAGACACCATGACAGCACAGCACAAACCATGTTAACACTTCAGTATCTTATAACCAACTGCTAACAGCTCAATACTTGCAATGTATTCTGATACAAATTTATTCTTAAATGGTGAAGAACATGCTTGCAGTAAAAGAGCAATAATATTAAATACACATGCGCTATATATAGTGTATTTTAGCAGCTTCAGTCTAGTTTTCACTACAAAACCAAGAACCAAATGAAGGTCTGGAGTAAAGGATGAAATAGCCAGGGAACTGCTATGGCTAGGCTTGTATAGGCCCTAGGGCTGATAGCCTACTACCAACCTATGAACGTATGAGAAACTAAAACTAATATCCAAATGAAAACAAAGGGCTAAGTCATATGAGAGCTTAGAGATGTATTATTTAGGTCTGAAGAAGTTTTTACAAAGTTAAGACAAAAGTGCTACACTTTTGAAAAAATAGTAGTTGATGATACTATGGGGGTGAGGTGCTTTTTCATTTGGTTATTACTTTCCACCAAACCCCCTCTAAAAAAAAAAAATCACATTTCTCAAAAAGTAGAAAGAATATGCAGACATATATAAGCATTATGCATTCAACACTCTAGAATGATCCTGTGAAAAAGAAAACATTGAATGTGCACAATTTAATAATATATGTACTGTAGCTTTGCAAAATGCATAATGATACTTACTTGAACGGCCCAGTGACTGCATTCAGGACTGAAAACATCGGGGAATATGAACTGGTCTCCTGCTATGGGACAAACTTCAGCCATTTGTATTCTGACTGGATCCACTCAGAGAATCTGCAAAAAGAGACCTTTGAGACAGATTGTTATAGCATGCATTAGAACTTTTACAGTCACTAGGTAGGTCTACTGCATCAGTCGCACTCATTTGCAGAGGTTGTTGTAGGCAGTGGACAGCATTCAGCCATCATTACAATGACAAACTCAGACTTGCACCCTTGTCCCAGATATATGAGCAAAGTAGTTTATTCGCTGGTACTGGAACGGACTTACCAGCCATTGATCTTGCTGTTTTTGGCTCAGTTTGAGTTAATTGATTTACTGAAACACTACATTCAGGTTAACACTCTATGGATCTAAATTAATGTCACCTGGTTTTTGAACTGTGGTGCCATCTTTAATCTGCTATGTAAGAACATGGTTCTGCAGATTTCTGCACTGCTATGTCTGCAGTGTCCCACTTTTTCTCCTCTTCTAACTTCATTTGGACAGCTTAGCTAGGTTGTTGTGCAGGCAGTGGTCATGCAGAATGATACTGACTGCAAAATGCTTCATACAGAGCTTTAGCGTTTTGATCGCTGTCCTTTTCTGTTTACTGTGGTATCACTCTTGGTATAAGTTCTGGCTCTAGCACTGGCATGTCAGTTCATCTTCCAGTCGTTAGTTGTGAGAGACTTGCTCTAGTGACACAGTAAGGAAGAGCTAAATATGCCATTAAAGCCTTATATGGATCATTGCCTTTCCATTCTTTTGGCTGGTTGAGCTTCTCTCTCAGCTTCAACATTTCACTGTGGATAGTGAGGACTTGATGCATTATGAGAGAAACAGTAATCAACCACAGACTGTTGGAATTCACTGGACACAAACTGTGTACCATTCTATGTAACTAATTCCATTGATATACCATACCTCAAAAACATAGTCATGAATCAAGATATTATTTGTGGGTTTGTTGCAGTTGATACATAAGTTATTTCAATGTCAAGTGGATATGTAACCAACAACAACAAGAACAATATAGTTTTTGCTTTCAAACTCATATAAATTAGTGGCTGTCTTTTGCCAAGGGCCCTGCAGCAATGGCATTATTGTCAATGCTTCATGTCTCTGCAATATTTTATGCATTGTACAGAACTGTCCCTTTGCCACAATGCCGACAATGCTTTGGTTAATACTTGGCAACCATCTGTACATTTTGGTTCTTTCTTTGCATATGGTGAGGCCTTAATGACCCTTCATGTATCTAATTAGCACTTCTGCTCATTAATTTAGGGGTACCATGATTCTATCTTGATATAACTAAAAAAGAAGAAGTCATGGTATACCGTGAATAAATAAAACCTTATGTTGATCAGGACAGCATTTAGGTGGTTATACAGCTAAAAGGGTCTATATTAGAACACTGAAGTTCCAAAACTTCAAATGTTCTAATATCGACCCCTATTCAGCGTAAGCTGAAAATATCGAAGCAGCAGAAAACCAAATTTTTTCCTAGGGAAAGAATTCGGTTGTCCATTTCTGTTGCTTCGGTATTTTCAGCGGTGTGGCGGAAAGTTACGGGTCGGGTTCAGGTAAGTGTGCGATTGAGTGCAGGTTAGGTTAGTTAGGGTTAGGGTGTGGGTTAGGTATGTGTGCGATTGTGTAGACATGAGGGTTAGGGTGGGTTAGGTGAGTTAGGGTTAAGGTGCAGGTCAGGTACGTGTGCGATTGTGTGGACATGAGGGTTAGAGCGAGATAGGTGAGTTAAGGTTAGGGCGCGGGTGAGGTGAGTGTGCATTAGTGACAGACCTTAGGGTTAGGGTTTGAGTTAAGGTAAGTGGATAGTTAGTGGTGTGTGTATAGTTTAGTGTAGGGTTAGGTGTAAGATTTTAGGTGTATGTGTGTGGATTGCTGTTTGTTTGGTGTGCTTGTGTTGTGTGTATGTGTTTTGGAACAGCAAATTTTTTTCCCTAGGAAAAATTCACTGTTCTGTATGTTCGATGTTTTCAGCTTTTGCTGAATAGGGGTCGATATTAGAACATTCGAAGTTTTGCAACTTCAATGTTCTAATATAGACCCAACTAAAATACTAGCAGAAAAATATGTTAAAGATTATTATACACAGCACAGAGTATTATGGTCACGCCAGTGATGTATATGTCAACAAATTTACATCAACGTTGAATCCTGACATCTATAAGAAAACATACTACTTAATAATGAGTGTTATACTCTGTAACAATAATCACATGTTGTCATTATGAGTAATGTCCAATATTATAATATATTTATGTAACATTTATAAGATAGAACTACTTATGTGAGTGTAGATTTTAATGTTACATGCACCTGTTTTTCACAGTTTAATGAATTATTACAAAGGGTATTCACCTTGGATATTTTCCTGCAAATGTTGTACAAAATAAGATTATCTCTTGTTGTAGTAGGTTGCCTAGATTTTACTATCTCCCTAAAATCCATAAAAATATGTCTAAGCCATCTGGTAGACCTATAGTTGCTAGATTTGGAAGTTTATCTGAGAATATGGGATGGGTTATTAATGAATATTAATAAATATTAGTCCAATAAAGTTTTTGTTTTGCCATGTTATATTAAAGACTCTTTTGATTTGTTGCCAAATGTATAGGTATAGAATGGGAGGTTACCAAGTATTGGTTGACCGCAAAATCTATATTCCAGTATTCAGTATAAGGATCACGTTAGAGGTTTGAAATATTTTAGCAGATACCACCAAGTCTAATTATATTACTAAATTACGGGAGTGTTTTTTATTTATGTAATAATTATCTTATGTTTAATGATGTTTATCATCAATTGAAGGGTACAACTATGGAGCATGTTTTGTGCCAACCCATTCCAAATTAATTTTGGGCTTGTTTGAAACAGAGTGCATTTGTAATTTTTATTTTTTTTTTAATATGATTTTAAACATTATTGTTACATAGATGTTTTTAATATTTTTATGTAAGGGAGATTTGACACAGATTGAGCAATAGATTGAAAATATACATAGTAATAATTTTGGTTTGAAGTTAGTAGGTGCTGTAATGAATAGTGCTGTGAATTATTTAGATGTAACACTGTTTGTAGTGCATGGAGCACCCTGATCATGCTCAAAAAATTGTTGAATTATATCCTGGTTGAGAGCAGCTATAGCACAAGACCCAACCTTAACAAAGCTTAGAAGGGTGCTTAACAATTGTTAAGCACCCATTAGGCACTGTAAACAGTTTTTGCACTAAAATCAGACAGAACTGACCAGTAAGCAGCAGCAGGGTATGACATGGGCTTGTTTCAACTCCCATTTCTGCCTGCTGTCTGCTGAACTACACAAAGTATCTTGAATTAAATTGCTTCCTTTACACAGGGAATACATAAGGATGTCAACCACTCCCCCACTGCTTTACCGGCTTTCAAAGCCAGAACAACACTTGTGATTTTCTTTTAAATCTCACTTTTGATTAATTTGTAGTACATGGAGAAGATAAATCTCCATGCACTACAAGGAATTATGAGCAGGTCAATAGACTATAACCAGGTATTATGTGTTCCAGACATGGTTGCCAAGATTCAACTCTCGAGCGAATTTGTTGGTATCCGTGTCTTGAACACATAATAAGGCAGTCACTACGATCGCCGACCGCTCATAAACCTCTCTGTTAGGAGTACCAAAATGCTTTCTAAGTTGTGCAGGAAGACTCATGGTACTATTGAATATGTGCATGCTTCAGGGTTTTCATCCTTCCCATGTGATACATTTTGTCCCTTAAAAGGAGATGTTAAGAATCAGGAGAATCCGTACTGTAAGAGGTGATTTTTTGGAACAAGGCAGGATATAATGAATATATTTTTTAGGCGGGTTATGATGATATTAGTATTAATATGGCTTACAAAAAAGAATGTATACTATCTAGAGATCAAGCATGGTTACTTCTTATAATGCACTTAATATTGATACTGTTTTATGGTGGCAATAATTCTTACAGTTTTGAATATAAACAGCATATTTCTTGCTACAAAGTATAACATACTGGCAGATGGGGTAGTAAATATTATTAAAAATAATTGGCCAGTATTGGTGTAAGATATATTTTTCTATATCATTAGGTGTTAAGCCTTTTATATCTTACAGAAGAGGCTGTAATTTGTCTGATTTTTTTGGTTCATAGTAATTTTCAGTATAAACTATTTCCTGCTATTACAAACCAAGTGCTGTCCTAGGGCACTACTCAATGTGCTAGCTGCTCATGTTGTAGGCAAATAGTTTCTGTTTAATAATAAGAATAATGATATTCGCTAAATTGTTAAGGATGCAGTTTCTTATGATTATTGGTAAATTGTTTGTATTTTGAAATACCCTTGTAATATTTTTTATACTGAGAAGGCTAAAAGAAAGTTCAAAGAAAGGCATAGGAAACATGCTTAGAGATAGAAGTGGGAAAAATAGAAAATTGTGATGCTGAACACTTTTCAGAATGTCGTAACAAAAGTGTTTATGAGTTACAAGAATTTATATTGCTACAAGTGCATACATGTGATGTTGACCATAGTCAGTTACAAAACATTCTTTACAAAAACGTCTGTATATAATGAAATATAATACTTTGGGAACTTATGGACAAGGAAATAAAAAATGTTTATTGATTAGTTTATTGTTTTTATGGATGTTTCCATATATTTTGCTTTGCAGTTTTTAGAGCTCAGTTCCATTGAAGGCTTTTTCCCATGGCACTAGAAGTGAAAGTGTGAAATAAATATTAGTCTTCTTCTACTTTGTTGTTTTCTTTTCTTTTCTGTTTTTCTTTTCTTAAACCTGCAAAAGTTTCAGGAGTTTTTTAAGTTTCTGAGTATTATTGTAAAGGTATGTTATTCGGGATTGTGATGATGGGAAGTATTGCCAGCCATGCCAGGAGAAGTAGGGCAGTCTGTTTCTTGGAACCTGGCATAGAAGGATCCCTCACCTACTTCATCTTGCCTTGATCTAGTAAGTGACCAGGGATAGCAATTTTGTAAATCAGTTAGGAAAATGTAGTTTTGTTTCTGTAACTGTGTTAATCTTTCCAGCTGTGGTATTTTTAATATTTCCTGTGATTGAAAACTCTGGTGTTTACTGTAAATATATATTTAGTATTTTAGTAAAGATAGAATTGTTATTATTATTGTTGTTATTATTTTAGTATTTTTAATGTTCTTTTCTTATTTATTATTAAATATATATTAAACAATTCATTATTGCTGGTCCTTTTAGAAAATATTTAAGCTTTGAGAGTATTTGCATATATTTATTCTTTGATAACGCTAGTCACTCCTGAAAGCATAGATGTTTGGTCAACATTACCATTTGTATTAATGTTAACGTCACTCAGTATACCCTTTTAGGAGCCTTATAATAACTGACTGGTGGCAGTGAATATGCCTTATAGTCTGGGCAAATTTGGTAGAGTGGGTAATCTGTGCCAGCCTTTCCCAGGTATATGTGTGTGAAAATTAAATCTCAAAGAGTGTGTGTCATCTACTTGGAACATGATGCACTGGTTTCAGAGAGAGGGTGCTGGAGGACTTGGCTTGGACACTTGGCTGAAGACTTAACCCTACAGTTGTGCCAGTGTAGAGCCTTACTGGGGATCTGGGGAGAGACAGAGAGAGAAAAACCCAGACCCCAGGCTGAGTGTGTTCCCTGTGTGCTCTTAAGGGAAATTGTGCTTGATACAGAGAGGTCTGCATCTGGAAATACTGAGTGTATCCATTTGTATTCCAAGTGAACATCCCTCTCCAGTGTCAGCGGTGAGCATTCAGGCTCCTTGATTACTGACCCAGAGAGTAGATTTCACAGGGATCATATATTGTTATAGGTAAGGGGACTATACTTGAATAGCAGGGGAATACACTTCTGAACACTGGCAAAAAAGTCCAAAACTCCTGGTTATGCCCCTGACCACTCACCCTTATGGTAATTTTCATCTGTATTCCTTCAAGCACCTAGATGTTCTTATCCTTCTGAGGTCTCAATAACTGAACACAGTAATCAAGATGTGGTGTTACCAGAGTGCATTAGCAGAAATATTACCTCTTTTTTTTCTGGAGCCTGTTCTTCTGAGGCTGCACCTTCATCATCTTTTGAGTGCTGCCATAGCCTTCAAACTTCTCCCAGAAGTACAGTCCAGGTATGCTAAACATCCCCAAATATATTACTGTACTTCTGCCAACAGAGCCACTCCTGACAGCTAATATCTCACACCAGGGTTAACATGGTCCATGTCTAGGGTTTTCAAGGTTGCCACTTTCTGAGATGCCCAAAGTGGGGCATTCTTTATGGAAATTTGAAATCGTACAAGAGAAGCCGCACTCACATGCAATGCAATGGACTGGATTAATTTTTTCCCAAAATAAAAGCTCACGTTTACAGAATTTTAGTTGTTTTATTGTTTTGTATCATACTAAGGTGCTTCAGATCCAAAATAATTGTTTTAATGCAACTATTAGTGAAAATGTAGAAAATAAATTGTGTCCTAAAAGTATCAGGATTTTTTTTTTTCAGAGAGCACCACTACTCATTTAAAAAATATTCTGCCTAAAGTGGGACAAGTGCTAATGTTAAGTATTTCATATTTGTTTGCAATGAACCTCAACAACAGGCTTTCTGCCAAAGTGGTCAGCCTTTCCAAGCTCTTCTTTCAGTTAATCCCCCCACACAGCTGCTCTTGTCTTTGTTTTTTCAGCAAAGAGGCTAATCTTATTCCCTTGGATACATCTGAAATGAACACACTGAAAATTACTGGTCCCAGGACCACTCCTTTCAGTAGTCCAGTAGTCATGTTCCTTATTTTATACATAATTATTCTCCTGGAAACCTTACTTCGGTAACCATAACTCTCCACTTCTTTGTTCAAGAATTCTGGACAAAACCAAAAATAATGGGGGGATGAAAGCCCCAGATCAGGGACAGGTTTAAATATCAATCTAATTCATTTAAAATGTTAAAAGAACACCATGTTTTGCATCAGCATATATTTTCTTGTTGTTGTGTCTTTCGGCTTAGGGGTCGCCACAGCAGAACTCCGGTTCGCTAATGTTTGGTAGTGGATTTATATGTGCCGAGTTACCAGCCCTGATGCCCAACCTTCAACGAAGGCACACCCATTCACACATGCCTCCAAACAGAAGATGCTCTAGCTGAGAATCAAATGCGACAACATCTTGCCGTGAGGCAACAACACTACCACAGCACCACTACGGCAGTAAACAATATGAAATATGAAACTTTACCATTTGGCATAATTGATTGACTGCAATCATCAGTTATTTACCAGAAAATCAAACGTTTTACAAGGCACAGGGCAAAAATATAAGGCAAAATCAGAGATGTTCTACAAAATTGTGGGCAGTTAAGAGATATGCCTACAGCCTTCTGTGTTCTACAAACCAGCCATGCAGTCCAACTCTGTAGCCTTGGTCCTGCCTCCAAATCATGCAATTTTCATGAAAGTCACCAGTGTGGGACTGAGTCAAAGCTTTAGTGAAGTCCAGTTACGTAACCTGTACTGGCACTCAGCTGTCAAATTCTCTTCCGGTTCAGTCATAAAGTTAGATTAGGCTGACTGATAGCTCAGTTTGGCCATGAAACCTTGTTGTTTGCTGCAATGAAGACTGCTGTCCTATGAGAAAATAGTACCCATGCCTTGAGAATCTTTACTTCATTTTTCTTGACAGCGGTGTAAGGATAACATGTGAGTATATTTTCTTGAATGTGAGCATGTCAGTTTCAGAACTGGGTAAATATATAATATAACTTTACACAACTTATGGGAAGTAAGAGCAAGTATTCTATTTATTTTATTTTACATTTGTTTACTGGAATAGTCTAAATGGATACATGTCCATTTTCAGCAGAGGCCCAGGGAGAAAAGCTCCACATAGTCATACTTACATAGATTACACAGAAGTTAGGAAACAATACTAAAAAGGTGATTATATACAATGGCTTATGCAGAAGTTAGGAAACATTTATAAATACAAAGTGATTATATACACTGGCTTAGTAGTGTCCCCAAGTAGGGACTCACAGTTCTCAAGTAATAATGGTAATGTCCTGGTCATGTCACAAGCATCAGTAAATCCATGAAGGCTGCACAGCTGTCAGTATATACTCCCATGATTGAAGTATGTGCCATCCATTAGCCATACTGTAGCTTATGCTAAGTCCATTAGAATCTGTTGTTGTTGTGTCTTTCGGCTTTTCCCAGTTAGGGGTCGCCACAGTGGAACTCCGGTCTGCTAATGATTGGCAGTAGATTTTTACGTGCTGGCTTACCGGGCCTAACGCACAACCTTCAACAAAGGAACGCCCATTCACACATGTCGCCACACAGAAGACGCTCTAACTGAGAATCGAATGGGCAACGTCTGTGAGGCGACAACGCTACCGCAGCACCACCACCGCAGTCTATTAGAATCTGTACTCTGTGATAATCACTATAACTATTAATGCAGAACAACTATCACAAAAGCATTTGTTTATAAATTCATCACTCCTTAAGATCCATAAGGATTCATTCAAATTTTCTAAAGTAATTAGAACTGATCTGGCTCAACAGAAGTATATAACCATTTATACATAAAGTGGAAATGCTGAAACAGTGCTTTCCTGGGTAGTACACTCACTGTGGTATGTGATGACTTTGAAGCCATCACATCGTCTGTGATGACACATGGGACATCTCTAGACCCCATTGCTTTTATTCACAGATGAGCCAAACTTACGTAACACTCCATCTGAGGATTGAGTAACTTATGATTCCTTGTGGGCATATTCAGTATCTTGCAGGACACAGAAGGCACCACCACAACCCGCCCTTTGTATTCCCTGGTTAAAATTGACAGAAAGGCCCGCATTTCTTTTTTGCAGAGACTTTCTGTAATGTAAACATGTAGCCGTCCACATTAAACATCTGTTTTCCATGCTGGGATTCAACAGTGGAATACACAAATCTCACTACACCTAGCACAATATGTGAATTCCCTTCCATCAAATTCCCCAGTCGCTTTCCAATAACACAAGACAAATCCATAGCAGGCCTTTATATACTCTAGCACATGCAATTGCAATAGTCAATAACTTAAGTTTTTAATGTTTGACATTATCAACATTATAAATCAATTTAACAACAATGAATGCATTCAATTCTACTAAAACACTATTTGATATACTGCCATATATCTGATACAGACAAACCCAGGCACTCTCTCCAGGTTAGCTTGGGAGTGGTGAGACTGATTTATTTCTTCTGTCACATTATTTGATTACAGTCTATAGAGCAATGACTCAAGGAACAGAAAGAATCTATGAAACAGCAAATTATTTCCTTTAACTTATTCTATGTTAAGGTGTCTCTTACTGTAAGGATTCCAAAGCAAAAGCAAGTCGGAAGTGGTGATGCCATTTGTAAGAGGTTTTGTAGAGCCACAAAATAAAATAAAATTAATGTTTAAAACAGCAGGGAACCAGAGTACTAAATGCAGAAAATAATGCAGCCCTTTATTTGAATGTTTATTCACAGTTCTGTGTTTCAGAATCTTCAACTCGTCTTTTTTTTTCAACTAAAAAGTTGTGCATTTATTTGCAAAACATACATAAGCCACAGTGGTGCAGTGGTAGCATTGTTGCCTCACAGCAAGAGGTTCTCTCGTTCGATTCTTGGCTGGAGCGCCTTCTGGTGTGGAGTCTGCATGTCCTCTCCACGGTGAAGTGGTGTTCGAAAGACATGTGTGAATGGGCGTGCCTTCGTTGAAGGTTGGGCATCGAGCTGGCACCTCGGCACTGTAAAAATCTACTGCCAATCATTAGTGGACTGGAGTTCTGCTATGGCGACCCCTAACTGGGAAAAGCCAAAAGAAGAACAACTTGCAAAACAGGTAAGCTTGCTGTCAGCTGAAAATATGCTAGGTCTGCAAACAAAAAATGAAGTTTATCACCACATTACTGACGTTCTACAGTCATTTCAATAACAGGATACAAAGTCTAAGATGTTGCATATATTACTGTAAAATGAAATCAGCAATGGGTCAAAGAGGAGAAATGATTTATAAATAGAGATTGGTAGTAATCAGACAAGAGTTCTGAGACCATAAGAAAGATCAGGGCTTATTTTTCAGAAATGTCTGAGTACTTATCCAAATGGATAACATATAGATGGAAAGATCACATTAATAGTACTTATCTTTAAGCTCTGCACAGGAAGCTGTAGAGGGCTTATTTGATATTCATTTTAATCAATTAGTCAATGTGCAGTTCAGGAAAAGAGCATTAGCCATAAATGCTTGTTGGATAACTGTCAACATTCATATTTTTAATAAACGTCAGGCAGTCCAAGGATAAAATACATCTGAACAGTAACTAACTATGACTTAAAGAATCAGAAAAATTA
>NC_056746.1:1065546251-1065631251 GCF_019279795.1 Protopterus annectens | reverse complement strand
ATGAAAGTTCCAGAAATATTAGCAAGATAAGTAGAACTAAAGTTATGTAGCAAAACAACAACTGTATGCAAAGTTCTGTAAAAGAAATAAACACGCATGCCCAAATTAATTATTCTGAAACTACTACAGTTCAGAAAAGGTGAAAATATGTGATGATGTACCAGCTTCAGAGACAGAAAGCAGCTTCAGTTAAGAAGGCATTTCCAGTGATTTTTCTCTTGTCAGAACTGTTTTGGGATAAAGCAGTTTCCTGAGAAAATATTGCAGGCTTTTTTTTCAAATACTTTGAAACTAGATTATAACAGCAACACAGCAGAAAACTTTAGCAAAGCAGCTTCTGAGGTAGTCATACATTGAAAAATGCTGTGCCACTATTAATATCTGCCCTCTCTGTGCAAACAAGGACACTAAAATTCATTGCCAAGTTCCATGCTGGGATCTCAACATCGGAATATTTGTATAGCAGGATCTCTGTCACGTGAGTAACACGGTCTGTATACAGTAACATACAGTAAAATATGGTAATAAGGTAAGGGAATAAGTTGTATTAATTGTTAATAATATAAGGCTAGTCTGCACTGTGAAATTCTTGGTGGTAGATGAGTTGGTTATTAGTATTAGCTAAATCGGAGATTTTGCTACATGTAGTAGAATTCTCTTGAAACATGTTTGCAAGATATTGTATTGTTCAAGTTTTTAGTAGACAGCTTATGTTTCTTGTTTACATTTTTTGTTAGCAGGTCTGTGTACTGATTGAAATAATGAAAGAGATTTTCAGGACTGTTTGCGTTAAATGTATCAATTTATTTTCAGTGAAAACAAGAAAGGAACACGATGACATCTAATCTTTAAGATTACCCACTTTGCCAGCAGTTACTCTGCACTGTATGCATCCAGTGCTTCATGCTAAGTGAACTGAGCTGCAATTTTCATCACTTAAATAAAGCCTTCTGCTTTAAACTTTAAATACTGCATGATATTTCTACATAACATAAGATAAAATATTAGTGAAAAGATGAATACATGCCAAATAGCAAACTGTTATATGAAATAAAAAAGGCATTTACATTGCAGTAAGATGTTTTCCTTCTCTGTCATTTGTGCTGTTGTTGTATGTTCCTTACTGCTAACGGCAACTTAGCAGTAACAGCACACCCACACACACCTCTGTTAATTCTATTTCCTGTCTCAAATATGCAGTATGTCCAATGTGTCATAAAAATTGTTTATCTAAGTCCAGATGTGATGCCTCAACATATGATCTTCCATTACAGCAGAGGGAGATAAAAAAAAGTAAATTTGAGGAAAAAGAAGGCTTCAGGGTCTTCCAAAACCTGCTATGTCTGCACTAGAAAAGAGACCATGCATCCTTTTTCAAAATGGTAAGATGCAGAAAATCATCATAGGCAGTGCGAGTAAAAAGTACACTGAGAAATATTTTTTTTTCATGGGTAATGTCATATATTCTGTGTATATAGCTTCATTGTGGCATCTTCTTGCCTCATGAAAAGCCATTTGGTGATAATATCTATGCTGGCTTGAATCATGAATTTGTTGCCCTCTTTTAAGTTGTATGAGACACTACCTGACCTACAAATTCAAAGCTAAATTAGGTCTTGATGAATGCCAGTAACCTCACTCCACTATTGAGAGAGTGACTGAGCGAGCAAACAGTGAATTTGGCCATTTAGTTATAGACTGGAATTTTCATGTTTATAAAACACATTCACCATACCTCTCAGCTGTACAGATGTTTGCAGAATGTTCAGATTTTTGCCTCAAATATTTTGTCTTTTCTTCATAAATTCTGTGGTTTTCTGGCAAATCACGGAGGACTTAAGTCACTAAATAATGACCAGCTACTAACTAATGCCCCTACTGTCAGTGTCTATGGTAAAAGAATGAGGAAAGGGGGTGCATGATTAAGAAAACATATAAGTTATCCAAAGACACTGATGGGTATGACTGAGAATCACAGAGTGAGTGAAGGACACTTCATTACCATTAGTGACTGAATATAGTTACGTATAAATGTGCATACAGAAAACTGTGCAAAGAAATGAGTCAGCAAGTGATAAACTTAAGTACTGCATCAGGATTTTATGGTTTGATAGCCTTAATATCATGTTATAACAACCTACCATATAATATTATAACGACCAAATGAAGAAAAGTCATGTAACTAAGGTAAAGAAAGACGAGCTAAAAACATTCTCTCTTTTTTATGCCATGCATGGTTGTCTCTCATGTGATTCATTGAGCACATTTGCATTGTTGAATTCTGTTAATGGATATTTCTTCAGAGTTAACGCTTTCGTTCAATATCAGTCAAGCTTCTTCAATGGATATGTATTGCAAGAGTAAGATAAGGAGAACAGCTGAGGAGCCAGTGGTTAGTAAAACGTTTGGCTTACATATCTTAATGAGAACTGCTGCTAATGTTGATTACCTATCCATCTGTCTGTCTATCTATTTACTTACTTCCTTTTGTTAACAAGGCTGTCCCGCCACAGGGCATGACCTACTTTCAGGGGAGTCCTGGGGTAAAATTCATACTGATTATTAATAAACAGGCCATAACACTAGATATGTGCATAGTCTGTTTATTGCATTCATGTAATAAAGAACTTCTACACTTTGATTTCTTAATTTTTTAGAATATGGCAAGGTAAAATGATTGCATGTGTGAGAAATGGAATAAAGCTACCTTTACTCTTTGATGAAAAATTGTTGTAAATTGTATGTGGTAATGCTGAAAGAGAGAAAGGCGATTATAATAAAATCTCGTTATTCCACTAGTGCAAAAGTATAAACAGCTATTTAAAAACGTAAGAAACTTGCTATTTTGAAAGGAATATAGACGTTAGGCTGTCCTTTGTGTTTTGGTCAGTCTTATTAATTTAAATCACATTTTGAGTGCTTTCCTTCAATGTAAAGTTTTCAGTCAAACTTCATCAGAAAAAAAACATAAAATTAAACTAGGCTTATTATTTAACTGGTGTGGTGAGTGGGGGATGGTTTAAGGAGTTCCCTAATGTATGAACCTAGGCTTATTGTTCAACTGGTGTGGTGAGCGGGGGATGGGTTAAGGAGTTACCTAAACCATTTAAGGACAATGGACATGCTCAGGTTTTCATTTAGTCCTGTGTGTGTGTCTGCTCACAATTGTATCTGCCATTTTAACTCTTTAACCAACAGTAAGTTTTCTGTGTTCCGAAGTTGGTTGGTTATCCCTAGATCTGTGACTTTTTCACTTGCTGCAAATTGGAATGCAGAGAACTGGGCGCAGGTCCTAGTATGCATGACTAGAGAGCATACTGCAATGTAAACCACATTGGGAGTCTCACAGTTTAAATGGTCTTCTATGTGAATAACCACCTGTGGGGTGGTGAGACGTACCATGGGAGTTTGAATGATAAAAATCGCACCAGTGGCATTTCCAGCACTGGTACATGCCTGGGGGTGTGTCAAGGGTGTGTGCCCATAGCCTCTTTTCTGATTCGAAGGTGGCTTTGAGGGACACACTCTTTTTGTAGCAGAATTGTGGCTGGTTTCCAAGGATTAAGGCTAGCTCTGGGTGCTCCACTATGAGTACCCAGTTTTTAATGAGAATATCTTTGATGCTGGTGGCTTCTAGACAGATGGGCAGGGGAAACCTTGGGGTGGTGTCGTCTGGTGCCTGAGCTTTGGGGTGGAATCTGTGTTTAAGGATGGGTGGGTACAGGGTTTCTGTCCTTGCCACTTACCACTCCCATGACTCTGGATACTAGATCCCCTGGGTAGTTACTTTCCAGGAAGTGGTCCGTAAAGTGCTGGCATTTGAGGTGGAAAGACTCACTAACAATTCTGCTTTGCCATATGTACTGCCCCTTCACAATGTTCCGCTTCATGGCGGGGGGGGGTGCTGGCTGTGGAAATCAAGGCAATTATTTTGGAAGGTACTCTTTCTATAGAGGGTAGATTTAAAGGTCTTGGACTGAGGATCCAGAGTTAGTTCCAGATCTTGAAACTGGACTTGGGTTCCTCTTCCTGAAACTGAACTGTAGGAACCAGATGCTGGCTTCAGTCTCCTGAAGGAAGGTTTCCAACTCTGAGCTGGTACCTTTCCACAAAAATAGGATGTTGTCAATAAAGCTTCTTTACAGACTAACTTTCTTTAATCCTTGCATCTGGGTGAATGTCCCATCCTCCCATGCACTAAGAATGAGGTTTGTGTATGCAGGGGCCATTTTGGCCCCATGGCTACTTGTTTATGCTGGTAAATTTCTTTGCCAAATACAGATAACTTGTTGTTGAGCACTACTAGGAGTAACCAGGTGTGTCTGTGCTGGTAGCTGCATAACATTTCAATGCCTTCTTGGTGAGGGATACTGGTATATAGGGCTACTACATCTAGAGTGACCAGTAAATGGCTGGTGGCCTCAATTTTGGCCTGGTGGAGTAGTAGCCATGAGTCCTTGAGGTAGAATTGAGACTCCTGAACTACTGAGTTCAGGATGGAGTCCAGGAACTCCAAAATGTGGTCTGTTTTCGTATGTTTGGAAAACACTATGTGTCTGAATGGGAGATTGGAGGTGTTCTTATGGATATTGGGGATCCTGAACAGCCCCCATCATTGCAGGTTGTCTACATCCATGAATTGGAATTCCAGTTGGGAAATAGCTCCCTCTTCTAGTAATTTAAGGAGTGTGAGATCAATTTGTTGGAAGGCTGCCCTTACCTTATCAGTGGTGACTAACTAGTAGCATTGGTCAGCTTTGAGCCCTGATTTCATCTTTTTGAGGTAAACCTTGTGGTTCATGATTACAATGCCCATGCCGTTATCAGCTTTCATGATCTGGAGTTGGGGATAGGCTTGG
This sequence comes from Protopterus annectens, assembly GCF_019279795.1. Classification (NCBI taxonomy): domain Eukaryota; kingdom Metazoa; phylum Chordata; order Ceratodontiformes; family Protopteridae; genus Protopterus; species Protopterus annectens. Next base: position 1,065,626,392 of record NC_056746.1, on the reverse strand, counting down.
ATCACCCGGAGGGAAGCTTGTTCATCTTGGGAAAGGTTGAACCATTTGTGTCGAGGTTTCTTGTTCGGGGTGCTCCTAATCTCCTGTTCACACACAGTGGAAAAAGCTTGTAAGACAATGTCTAATTTTGGATTAAAAACACTTTTACATACCAATAAATCTTTCATAGCTCTGCTAGGTGTATCAGATACATTGACAACATTTGAAGCAATTAAAGCAGTAGAATTTAATGCAGTGGAATTAACTGACATACAAGTTTCATAGTCCACTTGTGATGTGTCCGAGACCCTGAGGGTGTTGGATCTGGAGTCGTTCTCCCTATCCCTGCTGCCATTCACCCTCTCACTGCTGCCATCGGTGATTGTGGAGTTGGCCTCAAGGTGTTGCTCAGGGCCCTCCATTATTAATTTAAGGTTCAGTTTCCTTGCATATAATTTGATGTCAATAATTGTATCTGCTAGCTTGGCTCTTTGAGTTGGTATGAAATTGAGCCCTCTCTTGAGTAGTGTTATAGTGCCCTGGTCAAGTTCAGTGTCAGAAAGGTTAAACACTGACCCGATGGCTGGGGATGAGTGATGCTGGGCCACTACATTCATTAGATTAATCTCCCTGATTGGTGGCCATCCTCACCCACTCCCTCTGCCCCTTCCTGTGGTCTGGTTGGGACAGTGAGTTGCTAGGCCTCTCCTTAAAAAAATTTCCTTTTGGTTTGGGCTGTGAATGGATCTAAAATTGTCACTATGGTATTCCTGGTATTCTTGATTTTTCCAGTGGGCTTCTCTTCTTCTCAGTCCTCTGGGGGGGGGGCTCCTATGTTACTGGGGCCTGGTGGTGGTCCAGTGTTGACTAGTCTTTGTGGTGGTTCAGTGGTGGCTGGTCTTTGATCAGTGACGTCTACCAATGGAGGGACATCTATTGGTATTGGGGTGCTGGTGCCTGGTGTTCACTGTGGTTCTACTTGGTGTCTGGGGGATTCCGGTTGGGGAGTTGGGTCCTGTGGTCTCTGGTGCCCTCTGTTCTTTTTGTGTTTATTGTTGCTAGAGGGCAGGTAGGCTACCTTGTCGCAATATTGTTGGAAGTCTCATCCTATTTTCCATTTCTTCCTTTTAATCAGGGTGGCTACTTGGTGGGAAATCTTGGCTTGGATACCATCCCAAAGGTAGCCGAAATGGTGGAAGTGCAGATGCTTCATAATGTCAAGGTGAAGCTTCCTGATCTGTTATGCAAGGTTAACCATTCTACTTCTGTTATGGTCCACCAGGGCAGCAAGCACTTTCAGCCAAGCATTGTTGTATATTTGGCATAACTTGTCAAAGATGGGGCTGTTTTGTTCCACATAGCTTGAGAATGTGTACACCCTTAGTCCTTCAGGTACTATTTCTAGATAGTAGCTGTCATGCTTTTGTATGGAGTTACTAACTTTTCCAGTTTATGGATGAGGTGTTTACAGGCTCCTGTGGAGGTTTCTCCAGTGTCCTGCTCGTATCTTGCTGTCGGCTCACAGAGGTTGGAAAACACACCTATTTCTTGGAAGGGGTTGTGTGTGCTTTGGGAACTCCTTAACCCATCCCCCACTTGCCACACCAAATAAATAACAAGCCTACGTTCATTTTATGTTATTTTCCGATGAAGTTTAACTGAAAGCTTTACAACAAACGAAAGCGCTCAAAATGTGATTTAAATGAATGAAAGACTGACCAAAACACCAAGAATAGCCTAGTGTCTATGTTCCTTCCAAAATAATAAAATCTCCTCTTTTGGATAAGGACCACAAGCTCTTTTGTATGTACCTGAGCTACTATCAACCCAGGCAAAGAGGGCCAAAATACAATGTCTCTCCTGAAAGATGGCATCTCAAGATTGCAGGACACCTCCCCCAATACTGTGCTGCAGTATCAACAATGGAAAAGAAATCCAAGCAGCCACAAGCAGAGCCCAGTGTCTTCAGATCTTCCTGACATAAAAAAATGTGTTCTCTGTTCAGCCCCGTACAACAGAAGGTTTCAGTGAAAATGGAACAATACTTATGGTGGGTGGCTTTGCCCCCCCCCCCCACCCTCTGCTAATTATATACACCAACTCCGAGGTCGCACTAAATTGGGGAAAAGGCAAGATTTGTTAAAACTAAGTTGCTGGTAAGCTAGTAGTAGATTGCGATCCCTTTATGCTGGCCAACCATGGCCATTCGATAACTTTATTTTCAATGACATCCCTGTTCATTAAAAGTGCTGCCCATTGACTAAAGTTTGATGTACAGCCATTCAATTTAATATTTTTTCTATTACTGGACATAGACCCCCATATATATATATATATATATATATATATATATATACATATATATATATATATATATATATATATATATATATATATATATATATACACACACACACACACACACACACACACACACACACACACACACTGTGTGTGTGTATGTGTGTGTGTGTGTGTATATATATATATATATATATATATATATATATATCTATATGGGATCCAGACACATGATCGACTAGTATATGTCCGAATCACAAAACATCGAACACACATACACAAAAGCACTTAACATTGACAAGCGCTTCTGTGTATGTGTGCCTGTTTCGTAGATTGGACTACAGTGCGGGTAAGGGAAAATTCCCCTTTCCCCACTGTAGTGCGATCGCGGAGTGAGAATAATAAAGTAGGGGGGGTGGGGGGTGCAGAAACGTAGATTTTTTTTTTTTTTTGAACTACACATACACGGAAGCACTTTTCAATGTTAAGTGCTTTCGTGTATGTGTTCAGTGTTTTGTGATTTGGACATATGCTAGTCGAGCATGTGTCCTAGACCCATATATATATATATATATATATATATATTTATATATATATATATATATATATATATATATATATATATATATATGTATATATATATATATATATATATATATATATGTATGTATATATATATATATATATATATATATATATATATATAGATATAGTGCACAAACCAGCTGAGAAGTGCATGGAATTCAAAACCAATAAATGCTCATCCATAAATATTCCAGCACTTTATGCAACTTGCAAAAGTACTTTGTATGCAAAAATAATGACAAATGAATAATCACCTGAATCTCATCTTTATTCCACATAAAACTGTCCATAAATAAACCAAACAGCAAGCAATACGGCTGAACATTAATGCAGCTGAAAATAAAACTTAAATTAGCAAACCAGTTTCACCCACACTATTGAGAGAGAGTTACAGTTTACATTTCACATGGTTATTGATAATTTGTTTGACAAACTGAACTCTAGTGCTTCTTGTGTGACTGGCGGTTTGTGCGAATATCTATTTGAATGGTTGCTGGTATGGTCGACTAAGGTATGTCGACTTTTTGTAGGGCTGTGAGTTTCTGTGCGAATGTGTTTGTGTGTTTTAAGGAAAGAATAAAGGTTAGATAAGGTGATAGGTTTAGTGCATATGCAAGTGTGTGAGTTTTAGGGTTAGGGTAAGGATTAGGTAAGGAGGAAAGACAGTGTAAGTGAGATTATGTGTGCACTTCTCAGTTAGAGTAAGATTTAGTGTAAATTTGAGTTTGTGTGAGTGTGTGTGTGTGTGTGTGTGTGTGTGTGTGTGTGTGTGTGTGTGTGTGTGTGTGTGTGTGTGTGTGTGTGTGTGTGTTTGTACTTGTGTAGTGTTAGTGTTTGTTAGAGAATTTTATTTATTTTTGTTTAAAGTAAGGTGCATTTTTTGAGTTAAGGACAGGGTTGAGGTCTCCTGCTCCTAACGTTAACCGAGCACCTCACCTTAAGAAAAAAAAAAAAACTTTCCATAATACTACCACTATTTAGACAAATTTCAGCTGAATGTGTTGTAGTGTTATGGTTAGTACATTGGAAAAGTAAGTTTGTTTCCTTTTTCAAGATACTTGGTGTGTCAGTAATTTGTGTTGTCAGTATTATGGATGGCTGATGTCAGTATTAAATTTACTGGCTGTCATTTTCATATATAAAAGTTTATATATATAGGTTCAAAGGTTCATAGGTAGGTACTAGGCTATTAGCCCTAGGGCCTATATAAGCCTAGCCAAATGGTACCCTGGCTTTTGCCACCCAAGAAAATTATTTTCCTGTGCCCCTGTCAAGAAGAGCCACAGAAGTGATCCCCAGGGTGAATTTCCTATCTCCCATCCAATCATTAAGGTTTTTCTTGAAGAGTGCTAATGAGGAGCTTTGTTTGATATAGATAGGCAGTTTGTTCCAGAGTATGGGAAGTCTCTGGGACAGGAATCTATCCCTCCAGCATGTTCTGTTTATTGTGGTGACAAGGTTTAGGTCCCTAGAGCATGTAGCTCGGAGGGATTGGGATTTCTTTACGTGGAGCATGTCCAACAGCTCTGGGTTTGACATAGCTTTGTATGTTAGGCAGAGATCACCTCTGAGTAGGTGACATGCGACAGAGTAAAGCTGGAGTTTTTTGAGATGGTCTGCGTAGGGCATCTGTTTGAGGCCAGTAATCCTCTTTGTGCAGTATTTCTGCAGCCTTTCAAGTTGTTGTAGACGTTTTGTGAGGTACATACCAAAGGGCATAGCCGGCCTTAGGCATAGGCCAACTAGGCGGCCGCCTAGGGCACCACTGTAGCAGGGCCGCTTTTCCAGTATTTATCTGTTGTATGGAGACCAGGATGGGGACACCGGGTGGTGTTGTAGGGGGCACCATGGAGCCCTTTTGCCTAGGGCACCAGTTGACCTAAGACCGCTCCTGCCAAAGGGGGCATTGTACTCTATAATGAGTCTAATGAGTGATGAGTAGAGGGAAACAATGACCTCTTTTTTCCTGGATGAGAAACCTTTTGTGATGAGGTGTGCCACGTAGAATGATTTCATGACTACTGTGGCAATGTGATTATCAAAGGAGGGACTACTGTCCACCTGTGTCCCAAGGTCTCTTGTCACACTTTCAGTGTTAAGTAGACTATTGCCTATGTGGTAGTTCATAGGTACAGAGTTTTTACCAAAAGGGATGACAATGCACTTTTTGGCATTGAGCTTGAGGCCATGGCTTTGACACCAGGTATCTCTCTCAGTGAGGCCCTTTTGTAGGATGTCCACATCGTTAGGAGTTTTGATTATGGCTCCTAGATTGCAGTCATCTGCGAACTTTGTTAGCCAAAGACCTTCTATGTTAGCCTGTACTTCAGAGAAGTAGATACCAAACAGGAGAGGACCTAGGACTGAACCCTGTGGTACTCTACTTGTCACTGGTCTGAAGATGGATTTAGAGTCTGTTACTTTCACAGTGTGGGTTCTGCCAGTGAGCCAGTTGGCAACCCATTTTGTGACATAGGGATTTATACCTAGTTTAGTGAGTTTATCTATAATTCCAGAGTGTGGGGATGGTGTTGAAAGCCTTGGCGAGATCTAGATAGGCTGTGTGAACCACCTTACCCTCATCTACGGCTTTGGTGACTGCTTCAAAGAAGTCTATCCAGTTTAGGAGACATGATCTGCCTTTTACAAACCCGAACTGGGTAGGGTCCAGAGTTTGGAGATTACCAATGTCATTGTTTATAAGTTCCATGATGATACGTTCTATAGCCTTGCAGACCAGGCTTGTCAGGCTAATGGGGCAGTAGTTCCCAGGGTCCATGGTGGCTCCCCCTTTGTGGAGTGGGATAACCGTTACTGTGCACCATTCAGTGGGCACAAAGCCTGAGGTGAGGCTATTATTGAACATGGTACTTAGGTGGGGTACCAGTTTGTTCTGTAGTTAATGTAGAATGCAGCCTAGGCTGTTGTCAGGTCCAATGGATGCTGTGTTCTTGGCTTTGGAGAATGTGTTTTTACCTGTACAGCCATGATTACAGGAACTTGGCATTCTTCCGGTATAGAGATGGGCCCTTTAGGGGATGAGAGAGGGGTAAAGTTAGCAATGAGCCTATCTGCCAGGATGTTGGCAATATCCATTGGTTCTGTACATTTACTGCTATTGTGCTGTAACTCAGAGAAGATCTGAATGTTGTCATTGAGATTCTTAACATATCTATAGACTGCTTTGTGGTTGTCTTTAGAATCAGTGGCAATTTTGTTTTCATGACTAGCTTTGGAGGATTTTATGAGGTACCTCAGCTTCTTACTGAGGCTGACCACGGAGTTCCTCCAATCATGGGATTTTACTCTTTTTTGCAACAGTTTCGTTCTTCTCTTGTAGAGTTTGTTTATAGCAGGGGACCACCAGATTGGCTTCCTTTTTTTAACAGGATAGCATATTGGTTCTGTTAGGGATTGCATGATCTATGCACTTGTGTAAGTGCTTATAAAGTGCAATTGTATAGGATTCAGCAGTCGTACCTCTATTGTCCATCAACATGGGTGTCGTGAAGTTTGCCACTTCTGTCTTAAGAAGCGTGAAGTTGGCTTTGGAGAAATTTTTATGGTGGTTTCCCTATTGGGGGTGGGATGTGGATGTCTAGGGTGATTTGCTTGTGGTCAGATCCGACCAATGAGAAATTGACCTCTGGTGTGGAACACCAGTTGCCCATGTTGGTAACGACCAGGTCTAGGATATTGCTGCCCCTGGTGAGGGTGTGGATAAGTTGATCCAAGGCATTGGAATTTATGAATTCCAGAAAATGTTGACCACAAGAGTTGGTACATGAGTAGTTTTCCCAGTTAATGGTGGGGTAGTTGAAATAGCCCATTATTTGTGTGTTAGGTTGTACCCTAATATTTTCCAGTGTATCAAGAAATGAGGAGTGGGAATCCTGGGGCATGGTGGGGGATCTGTAGCAAGCTGCAATTTGGGTTGCGGTCTTGCCCAGAGTTAGTTGCACTTGGACAATCTCAGATGCATTATGCTGAGCAACTAGCCTGGAGGTGTGGATATCCTTAATGAATATGGACACGCCTACACCTTTAGTGCTTCAGTCCAGGTTAGGTGGCCGAAAGGTGTGGTATGAATTATAGCCTGGTAATGCAGGGGTGCTCTCTGGATCCTTGAACCAGTCTCTGTCACTGCACAAATGTCAATGTTCTCCATTTTAAGGAATGCCTCAAATTAGTGCATTTTGAGGTTTAGACTTCTAGCATTAAGTGGCATTACCCTCAGATTTTGCTTGCTTGTACCTGTTGCAGTGGTGAATCTGTCATTTGAATCTTTCCTAAAAAAGGCACTAAAGGGGTGGCAAGAGCCTTAGCCAGTATCAGGAATCTCAAGGGCGACAGGTGTGGGCCATCTCTGGCAAAGCATCATGGTTTGTCGATCATGTCATCTCAGGCAGACAGATACTGGATCCCCTTAGAATGACACCAGAAGTTTAGCCAATTGTTGAAGTCAATCATTTTGCCCTTGTGCTGTGGTATCATTCTGGATGATGGCAGGATGCTACTCAGGGCTAGGGTCATACCTGCCTGGGCTACAAGATCAGACAACTCCCCCATCTCTCTTTTCATGTAGTCCAGGGAGGTACGTCTCAGGTTATTCACACCAACATGGACAATGATAGAGTCATATTTATACTTGTTGTGGAGTGACCTAAGTGCATGTGTTATGTGGCGAATCCTGGCACCTGACAGGCAGCTGACAGTAACTTTCTCCTTGTTTAGCCTGGTGAGTGGAACATCAGTGTGCCTGACTATAGAGTCACCTATGACTAGAGTGTTGGGTACGTTGTTATGCCTTATGGGCTGTGGTCGAGTGGCACACTGAGTTTGTTGGCTATGTGTCATTTGGGTTGTGTTAGGGGGTGTAAGTTGCTTGTGTTTCTGTTTTGGACGTCCCTGTTGTTTGAGTAGATTTTTTTTTTGAGAGCCTCCGCGAATGTAGGTGTGTATTTTGTGTTTCTATGTTTGTGTTTTGGTGGCTTTTGAGGGACTATGTTATGAGTGTGGTGTGGTGCAAGTGTTTACCTTCTCCTTTTGACTGTCTAGTCCAGTCTTGGGTGAAGAGAGCTTTGCTTCCAGTTTGGCTATATAAGTGCATCTCTCACAGGTTGTAGTGTTGGGTGGTAGGAGGAGAGGATTGTCTATGTACATGAGGCAAATGCTGCATTGCCCCAAGATGCCCAGATTCATCAGGTAGACAGGAGAAAACACCGGGAGCTGACCCTTAGACATGCCTGGATAGGTGTTTATTTATTAAGTACTAAAAACTGTATTCCTCTAGACAAGTGAGGAAAGTTGAGGGCTGTAGTAATTTGTAGCTTATTTAGTGCTTACAATGAGTTCTGAACAAGTGCTCAGCTCAAAGAAACAGATTTGAGTGCTGAAACTAGAAAACTGGCTAGTTCTAAGAAACAAAATTAAGCTAGAGGGCTTCCCTTTAACACAGAAATGCTTGGGAGCTCAGAAGCTTAAAAACAGTCCTGGATACAGCAAATCTGTATCTGGACTAGACGACTTGCAAGAAAGACAGGAAACAAGCTTAGAAAAGATATATATATTTTTTGTAAAGTGGAAAGGGGAAAGGAGGAGCAGAAGCTAACTGGGTTGGCCTTCTCAAATGTTCTCCCTGGAATAGGTAGAATGAGGTAATGACACTAGACTGGGAGGAGTGCCCCAGATCAAATTTACAGTAGGTGTCAGCAACTGCAAAGCCACCAAGTAAAATCAGAACAAACAAACCAACCAGATGCTTAACAATTGTAGAAAATTCTAGTTAATACCTCGTACACAGTAAGTAAAATAAAAAACGCTATAAATAACTCAGAAATAAGCAAAAAACAGGATACTTAATGTTGCATATCACAGATTAGTTAGATCAGAACCCTTCCTCTGACTTCCTCCGATTAGCTCAGTGTGAAATGGCAGAAACACTCACAAGTTAACTTCTTAAGTAACAAAGAAGAAACCTGAAACAACTTTTAAAAAAGCTTGAAAGAACCAATGAGGTGTTTACTCCAAGGCGTAGTCCAAGCAACCCCAGTCAGCCAATGACCACAAACAATTCACTCTCACTGAAATGCTATACTGGCCTTGGCTAATATATATATATATATATATATATATATATATATATATATATATATATATATATATATATATATATATATATATATATATATATATATATATATATATATATATATATATATATACATATTCATAACTATATCCCTGTGCTAGTTGCATAAAGCTTAAGAAATGAAGATGCTGCGTCATACTACAATTGTTTGTCAAGCATATGCAGCACGTTAGACATTTTTTATGCATCAGGTGCTCAGAGAAAGTCAAATGCTCACATTTCTGTTTAAGAACCTTAAAATACCCATAAATCTGTTTAACAAATTTAAAGTTAGTGTTTAATCAAGTTTACCGGCTGTCATTTTCATATATAAAATTCCATGCTATGATGACCTGCAACCAGTTCAACATGAACCAGCTTCCCCCTCCTGCACCAAAAAAAATGATGTTGCTTGGCTTTGGACTGGTAACTGTTACAAGCAGTTGGAATGAATAATGGCAGTAAGATTTCCTAACCCCTCAGAGACGTAAGATTTCCTAACCCCTCAGAGAGAGGAATGTGCATCTGTCCGACAGCATTATCACTGCACTTCGATTAACAGTAGCAGAGCCCTATCCATGCTCTTACTGCATCCCATTCCCATGAGGCTATTCAGAGACCTTGGACACCATTGCAGTTAAAGCCTTACATGAGGCGTATGCAGAATGTAGCACTCCTTGGAAGCGTGTCTGCATCACTCATGCCACTCATACACTTATAAGTGTCAGGCATTCAACAGACAATATCAGATTCCAGCTCAGCTGTCGCAGAGTGCCCTCGGCCAGAAGCAGTGCATCTGTATGCTCTTCTGTAGCCAGTATTTTAAACCACATCTTTAGGAAACAGAGTAGAGAGCCATATTAATGCAATGGTTTTCAAGGTTTCCTGTCCGGCTAAGTATAAAAAGGGTAAGCAGTCATCCACTGTGTAAATGAATAGCTGGAAGACAGTTTACTGTAAGTAAATGACTGGGTCACAGGTGACATTTTAGCAGAGTGAAGGAATGTCTGTTGTTGCCAGCCAGTTGGTGCTGTAATATTCTGCAAACTCAATCATTTTTAGCACTCTTGAGTTCTGAGGTTTTAGTCCCCTTACTTACGTGGGCAGGCTGCCAGAATAATGTTCACACTTCAAGAATCTGGTTCTTGCAACACAAATGCTCTATCATGTATGCTATTGTTACTCTAATAATTATTTGATGTTGGGTACTAGGTATTAGTTTCTGTGTTGATCTTATTAACATGGACACTGACAGAAATAATGTAGCCACAAAGGGAAAGCTCAGTGCCTGTGAAGACTCGTGCTCTCAACATTTTGTGCTGCTATGAATTAATGTTCTGTATACAACAACAACATATAAGGTATTTATTAATGACTCTTTAGGAATCTGAATGAAAGTTTATTTCATCATTTTTTCCATTTTGTTTTTTTTTTTTTTTTTTTTGCAAACCAGCTGCCAATATAAGTGGTTCCAGGGTTCCAATCCAAACACTTCAGTTTTTTGTATAGCTTGGATTTCCTTTTCTACCCAATTGACACTGTCAGAGTGGACCCTTTCCTTAAACTGGTTTGCCAGTATCACGTATGGAAACTAAACCAGAAAGCTAGTATTCTGGCTCATTATTTTTGCATATTAATTAATTATTTAGTAATATTTAGCAGACGCAAGAGATTATTTTCAGGATTAAACCATGAAGACTTGAGAAGAAAAGTGATTTGTAGCGCTGTCACAAAGCATACCAGTTGATGACATAAAATTTATATCTTCATAAAATTAGTAAGTTCTTTCTGCACTTGTTTCTGTAACCTTTGTGTTACATTGACAACTTCATATAAATTACACATATATTTATGAAATCTGTGACATTTGTGTCTGCTAAAAGCACTTCTTGAACAAAGATGAAAGGATGCTGCAGTTTCCCATTAGCCATCCTGGTTATAAAAGAATTCAGGTAATTAAATGCACTGCTGCACAAACACCCATGGCTATTAACAATTCTGTCACAGTACTGTCAGTGACTGGCCATGGATGTGCCATTACCTCCAGCATCTGCAGCTACGTACCATCTGTGAAAGCTAATAATGATCTGTGAGCTGAGCAGAAAACATCAGCTTTTGATAGTACTTGCTCTAGGCCAGCTCTGCATTCTTTGCTGTTAAGGGTATTTTAAATATTGCATTTGCTCTGTCATTTTCATCTGACACATAACAGTTGAGAACTAGGAAACAGTGACAGGTCACAGCTGGTTTCTTATTGGGTGTTCTTACATAATTTGCATGTGGCATGCATGGCTCATATCTGACTCCTTAGGCTATACCACTGCCAAATATCGGACTGTATGACTATCATTTAAAACAAAATATGGAATTAGCACATACAAAATTTTACTATATAAGAAACAATTCAATAATTAAGCTTAAATGCAAAATACTTGAGATAGTTATAGTTGACCTTTTTAGGATGCTGTTATTTCCAAATATAGCACTGTTGATCACAGCCAAATTCACACAACACAAATTCAGGAAAAAAAACAGCAATATGCATTGCAATTGAATGCGAAGCTCCAAAAAACTATACAAAATATTGTGTTGCTTCTCCTTACAATTAAAAAATAAAAGCAAACTCAAAACAACAAAACTGTAGTAATAAAGTATACTCTGTCAAACAGACAAAATCTAAACCACAAAAAAATCCACAACCACCCCAAAAATGTATTTCACACAGTCCAAATAATCTTTTAACATTTACTAAACTAGCCCATCAAATATGTGGTAGTTCTGGGGTACACATAGCCATTGTTATATTATTTTCCTAAGTTTGCCTACCACATTATCAATCTATATCCTTAAATACTAGAACTACAAAATTAAGCTACATGTTTTTGCAAAAGTGCAGCAACTCTGTGAGCCCCTCACCCACCTTATTTTATTGTAATAATTCCATAGTTGCTCAATAGTAGAATGGAAGCCTCATACTCAGCCAAAACATTAACCCACAATGTCAGTGGCAGAACACAGTTGCAATATTTCTCCAATAGTTTTACTTACAATAATTGTAAATCCAGTTATACAGATACAACAATTCCAAGCCGAACTAATGTTCTTCTCCACAATTATTATGATGCATGTATTTATGTACTTTGGGGGTTTATCCTTCTTTGTGAATGCAGCATGGAGCTTCTTCACAGAAATACATGGTCAGATTCAAAAAGACTTGCATGGAGTAGCATGCCCATCTGAGAGTGTTAGTCCATCCCAATTCCAAGCAATAGGGCTCCACAAGTCTGCATTCAGCATATACTAATCAGGACTTGTGGAGCCTGTTGTGTGATTCCAAAACAGGAATTGGGCTCACTTTGCAAAAATCACTTGGCATTGCACATTGTAAAGGCTCAACATTGTACAACACAGAATCAGAGATGAAGCCCATTGAAATAAAGTGGCTTTTTGGCAAGGTGGAAGCCCACTTGTAGGTGGAATCAGGTACTGCAAGCAGTACCGAGTGTGAGGCTGGAATCCCTGCAGTACCAAGTTCTGTGTATAGCTATCTCTCACATATGGATCATTCTGTTCAAACCTTTAGTAAAAGCTTCCACACAACATGATGTTCAGAACATCATGACACTGAACAATTAAACTTACCTAGCCAAGTGTAGTGTGCAGTTGCATCCAGCAGCTGGGGGGGTGGGGTAAGAAAGGGTCATTCCCAAATTTATGCATTCTCATATTTTGCCATTAGTATGACACATACCTGGGGTTGCAGAACCTACACTACTCACATAGCTATATTCATCTTTCAAATAAGTGTAAACTCACTATCCATAGTATAAATACAAATTACTACCGATTTTCCTACTATTACATCAGTGCATAACCTTTAACTCACTCAACCCTAAAACACCTTTTATGTATACTTCCACTTCACACTCATGTCACCTTATGTTGTCCAGAACTTTTTTGGGTCTGCCTTTTTTTATCTAGGTGACTTACCAGCTAATAAAAGGCAACATTAGAAAGGGCAATAATTTATTATGCACACATAAATGGATTGTTTAACTATATTTTAGAAACACAGAGCTTAAAATTAAACTTGATAGCCATAAACATTAGTGTGCCTTTAAAATATCCTAAATAACATCTAAAATAAAGTGTGAAAATGTAACACAGACAAACAATTCAATAAAAACTGAAAGAAAGACCCAGCAAAGCTAGAGTCTTCACTGTGTAATAGCTTAACCCTCCTGTAGTAGAGGCCCATGGGATATATGCAGCTGTCTTAAAAAGTAAAAAGTAAAAAGTTGTGGCTATTCAGAAGCCATGTAAATGAAACACTAGTATTTCCTTAAGGCGTCATTTACAAATACCCCATGTGTTTCCAGTGCAGGAGGTTTAAGTTATTACACAGTAAAGACTCCATGTTGGCTGGGTCTTTCTTGCTTTTTTTACTGAATGGTTTGTCTGTGTGATGTTTTTTGTCATTTAGTTTGGTTTATTTATGTGTGAGTGTGTGTGTGTGTATGTACATATATATGTGTGTATATATATATATATATATATATATATATATATATATGGGTCTGCTTCATATGACCTCAATTTCATTTGACTGAAATTCATTTGACTGAGACCAAAAAACTGAAAGTTCAAAAGACTGGAAACTCATTTGACTGAAACTCATAACACTGACACATTAAAGTAAAAGGTATATGCACTTTTCCCCACTGTAGTGTGATCTTGGAGTTAGTATATATAGTTAGGGGGTGTGGGGGGGGCAATACTTTATACATTTTAAACCATACACATGGATATTTATAACTGCAATGAATAACTCTTTGCAGAAAATAATATTTACCTAAGCTATGTGGGGGGCTTTGCCCAGCACACCTCCCAATATGGGGGGCTGTGCCCCCTCCACACACCCCCTAACTATATATACTAACTCCATGATTGCACTACAGTGGAGAAAAGGGCATATACCTTTTACTTTAATGTGTCAGTCTTATGAGTTTCAGTCAAATGAGTTTTCAGTGTTTTGAACTTTCAGTGTTTTGGTCTCAGTCAAATGAATTTCAGTCAAATTAAATTTAGGTCATATGAAGTAGACCCATATACATATATATATATATATATATATATATATAGATATACACACACACACACACACACACACATATATATATATATATATATATATATATATAGATAGATACAGAGATATAGATAGATATATATATATATATATATATATATATATATATATATATATATATATATATATATATATATATATATATATATATTATATATAAAACTCTAGGGTCATACAAACTTTCTTATACAAATAACTATCCATCAGTACAAGATCCTGAGCTTTGATGATAAAAGGTGATTCCGATCTGGCAGTTAGAATCTGATCAGTTGCTTCTCATTTACTTAACAGAGAAATCAGTAAGCATGAGGAATTCATGTGTGCTTCAGTGCTGCATTACTTACTACATAGCTCATACACTGGCACACCAAGCTGTGTGTACACATATCAATATGGTGCATGCAAGCATGCAAATACAAAATAACAGCCATCCAAAATAAAAACCTTCACAACTCATCCATTTTCTGAAAGGCTGTAAGTGGCCTTTAAAACAAGCCAAACACAATAAATAATTTGCATAAAAAACTACCATGAATACATCCAAAAACTCAGTTTGTTTTTGTCAAGCACTGTATATTTTCCCAAACAATATGCATACCTCCAAATATTCCTTAAAAATAAAAAAAAGGATAAATTCTCTCATTTTAATTTCTAGCATACAACTACACACAAGTAATTTCTACTGAATCCAAAGCAGATAGATTTACAGCCATTAATAATTATATATTAAACTAATAAAACCATGCCATATCCATGGTGCACAGCATCAAAGTCATGAGTCTGACTCAGATGATTTTTATATAGACTATCAACCAGGCTTTCAGACGAGGCAGTGAAACAAAGTTAGGAGTAAGTGGCCAACTCCACCTCTCCCATCCTGTGGGAAGGGAGGCAGTCTGGCCTGATGCAGTGCTGACACCTACTGGAAAAAGAAGTACACAGCATGTAGTGTATGACCTGTGGGTGTGTACTTGGTTCTGCTATGTTTCTTTCTTGAAGTACCATCACTGCATGTATACGGGAATGTACAGACACTGATAAAGGCATAGCAGTCTCTCACTTCTGCGAGTATGTATGATAGCTGCCAGGGGAGGGGTGAGGCAATCTATTAATGAAACTTGTGCCCCATTGCATTGGGCTACAAAACTCTGCAACAGCAGAAGCACATAGAGTCCACAATAATGCAACAACAAAAAACAAAAAAACAGTCAAAACATAAAACACTGAACAAACTAAAAAAACATCATTTTTGCTGGGAGGTCGTCTACTTGTGAATCTCCAACACAGGCTTTCTGCCAGTGCACACTAAGTTTCCAAATATAGTACTCCCAGTGTCACAAACACTCAAAGAAAAGGAAAGGAAAGAGTAGTAGCATAAACTAAATAACCTTCATTTCTGCAGGGTGGTCTCTTCCTTGTGATTCCCTAACATAGGCTTTCTGCGAGTTACCCAGGATTTCCAAATATAGTACTCCCAGAGTCACAAAAACGGAAAGAGAAAGAAAGAGTAGAAGCAAAATAAAAAAAACATTTTCTCTTTACTATGAGTCCCTGACCTAGAGAGAACACCAAAATCTGTTGCTGACAATCCCATAGCCAAGACATTAAAGGTTCAATAATATTACACTTTGCTTAAACATACACAACACTTTAAATGTTAATAAAAAGGGGCTTGACAAAGTAGTGTTTCAGATGTTGGGACCATAATGAGAATACACTCTAATGGCTGCCTAAATGATGGATTCCCTTCACAATGATTATGGAAGTTATCATAATAGGAGAGTGTAGGCTTGATGGTTGGTAGGTATGGAATAGAAGAACTGAAAGAAATTAGTACCATAAATCACCCTTCCCTTAATTAGCATTATAAATGGGAATCTCCAAGAGGCAGACTTTGAAAGATCTGTTAACAAAGCAAAAACATGTTTCTACCAGATGGAGTCAGCAATTCCAGATGTTAAACCTATAGGTCTGCCAGTAGACTCAGCCCCATTGTTAAAATATTCAAGAAGGCAAAGCTCCAGCAAATGATTGCTTATTTGCTGACATGCATACTCTCTGAAAACCAACATGGCTTTAGACAGGGATATGAGAATGATATATATATCTGCCCATCACATTTCCACTTATTTGTCAATGTGTATGAGTCCTTTGCATGGATAGCTTTCTATCACATACACTTAGCTGTCACAGTTATACCCATTTGTTGCAACCATAACCCCTCACCATCCACTGCATGTTCTCCAAACCTTCACATGCATGTCAGTCCATTACAAGTACACCCATTCATCAGAATATAGAGTTTATGGATAACATCTGTATGAGAAACTCAGTGCACATACATATATGCACACATACTCACACACACAGACACTGCTCAGCTTCCTAATTAACCATACAATACAGTAAATTCTATAGCATATTATCTGCCAGTGCTTTCCCACAAATATAGATATGTGCAACACTCCATTCCCAGTGCAATGACTGTAGTTCCTAAATCTCTACCAGCAAGCTCTTCCCAGCATCACTCACTCTTGCTTGGGGATCTGGATTTCAATGGTTGTGTTTTATTGCATGTTTACACCTCTAAATGCACAACACCTGCTGCAAACCTCTCCTGAATATTTGCATTTCATTGTAGCATGTTTCTTGTATAGCAGACTCAGCATCTTCTTTCAAGCTGCCCAACACTTGCATACCTTCTGAGACCCCACCAAACAATAACTGACAACCCAAAACAAGCCCCTACATAACCATATTTTGTCTTTGTACATCTCTCTGCAGCTGGATGGTTTTCCCTGTAATACTCCATTCTACCTAAGTATGTATCCAGGATTTCTGGAACTATCCAGCAATTTGTGGAAGAGCCTATTTCCATTAGAGCCTTGCCCCAGATATTACATACCTCTGGATAGCATACACTTTCAAAACTGAAAAAAAACTCTTAAATGTGAAATGATGGGCTTAAGCAAAGAAATCCATTTAATCAAGCAGATGTTCTGATAACAGCTATTTAGCAACATATAAAACATAAATCGTGGTAAATGTGCCAGGGCTTTTTATTTCATTTAAATTTTATCACATCATATTGCACACAACAGTGTTTTAAAACGATACACCATGAAGTACTGACATGCCTGGTTTCACCCTTGAGTCTTCTTGTTTCCAATTTTATCACCTAATTTACAGTTTCTGCATAGAAACAATTAAGCCATGAATTTATAGTGGCAATACAAAATAAGTGAGTTTGTTATTGCTTAATCCAGGCCAACGTCTGAATTAAATATTCAAAAAGTTTAAAATGATGACTAAGATTTAGCAGTTTTGCCTTTTGTCAGGAAGAATAACTAGGATAAAACATCCTCAAATCAATATCAGCCTTTACTGAATTGTGTCTGTTAGCAGTGCAGATGGATGCACAAATCTGTACATTGTTTGAATGCACATTCTGTCTGTCTCTCTCTCTCTCTCTCTCTCTCTCTCTCTCTCTCTCTCTCTGTTTCTCTTTGCTTTGGAATGTACATCTGTGTAGCCTCCAGATGAGGTCTGCAGAGGCCTGGATGAGGTGTTTGTTTTCCTTGCTCCGGTACACTTGTGCTGCCCTAGAGCAATGCATCATACCTCATTTTGATAAGGACACTGAAGGCCTGACCTCACAAGCACACTTCTTATTCTCAGCTTCAGCAACTGCAGTGATAATCTCCTAGGACTGCGCTTCTTTGTTTCCTTTACAGCTGACTTACTGTCCCAGCAATGAGAACTTAAGAGTCATGGATGCTGATTCAACCCCTTGTGCTGTGTTACTCCACTGACACGCTGGCCTTGTCTGGATGTAAGAAAGGTGTTGAATACCAATGTTTGAAAAAGAGGGACACACCACAGAATATGGTCATTTCTGGCAGATCTGTGTAGTTGTTACATTCTGGGCTACACCAGCTAAGTGCAGCAAATGGGGCCAGCACTGATTTTGGGGAATATGCTAAAAGACTTTCTGGTTAATAACACACAAGCAAATTTTTCACATTAATAAGCCTAAATTACACCTTTAGAGGATTCTGCAGAGCATGTGACATTGTCAGGATGAATGTGTGTATTACTGAAAGACGGCTGAGGTGGGTATAAACTATCTACAGGATTAATCAGGACAATTTGCAGTATCAGCTACTAGCACCTTATTCTGGGCACATGCTTTCAGCAGAGGTAAAGTATAGCTCCTGATCTCAAGTAAGAGAACAGTATTCAAGTTCTACTGAGCAGATGTGTGCATCATGAAACGGTTTTGTACACAGTCATACTAAACATACCCATGGGGAACTACCATACTAAGACAGAGAAGTGAAACCATATTACCACAATGGAGTAATGTGCAACTAACTACAACATAACATTATGACATCATAAAAAGTAAAACTACACATTTGGATGCAGAACCTTACCTTCTTTAATAACTAGAAAAGGAAATAGGAAGTCAGTAATGTATTCTGTACTGCTGTGCAATTCAAACACTTAGGGAGTCCAGAAATAACCTGGTTACAGAGATACAAAACAAGTTCCAGGCCGATATATGTAAGACTCATTCGCTGAGTACTGGATCACATAAACATACTCAAGGGAAAGGCTTATCATTGTTGAGTTTTTCCTCTCTTTATTTTTAAATGGTAACTACTTTTTTTACAAGCGGTTAAAGCTGCACAGGCCTAGAACTTAACACTCAAGATCTGTACCTCTTCAACTGCTCGCCTGAGTTGGATCTTTACATTTTTAGTAGAAAGCACTCACAGGAGCTGAAGGAGAGAAAATGAGGCATTTATCATGAAAGAAAAAAAGAAGTACATATAAAATACATATGTAGTTTTCTACTTCATATGTGAAATTGTACCCCTAACATACAATTTATGCCTTTTTTCTAGATTTAAAGCCATACTATCAACGGAAAAGTGGATGCATGTAGCCTTTGTCAGACATGATGTACTCTACATTGCCAAATTAGCTGGATCTTGAAGTAAGAATATTAATTTGCAATGGTATTTGACCCCTGCAAAAGCACTATGCATTTATGCTATACTTTTACTTCTTATTACATTTGTAAAGTTTTTTTTTTATATAAAAAGGACTCTTTTGTATGTTTAGCTGTGTTGGTGTTATGTATTGTGTCATGGGCCCTTGTACACAAGAATTACATGACAAGACTGGTCCTAAAACTGGATCACAAAAGACAAAAAGAAACTATAAGAATAAATATTAAAACATAACCAAAAAACACAAGTGACCTTCACAGATATGATACAAAATGCATTGGACTAGTTCTCCAGAAAATGCACAAAAAATACCTGAACATGATTCAGGAAAGAGAGTGCACCATAACAAATTCAGCTGAATCCATAACATTCAAGTAACCCTGATTTTGCTTTATATGTTTACTCTGTCACTTATTTTGATTTTTGGGTAAATCAGTGAGGATTGCAGTCAGTCAGTATTGCCAGACAATAGAGATTAGAGTCTTATAGCTATTGTTCTGAAAATTGATGTTGATGCAAAACTTGTTTTTCCACTAGCTTTTTTTTCAAGTGAATTATAGAGTAATTGTTACAATTTGTTCCTGATTTTGGGCCTTTGTTGCACCCCCCCCCCATTATTTTTGGCTTTGTCTAGAAGTTGAGAGTTATGACAGGATCTAACCTATGACCTATGAAACAGTGCAGTAACTAGCTGCATACCCTGCCGTACTGTACACATTACCTCAGACTTATTTGTTTTTGCCACGCTGCTTCCTCTGCTGCTAGTGATGGGTGCAGAGTGTGACACTCTGTGAGCACCTTATACAATACAGATCCTCCACATACTTTGTTTCTGTACTTAGCAGAGTACATACATAGTAGTCTATTAGTACTTCATGCAATGTACACCTCCCACACAAAGTTCTCCTAACATTCTTTGTGGTTGTACTAATGTACACTCCTAACACAGTATATCTTTCTCACCAGAACATTTTGTTACTCTACTTAGAAAGGTGCACAGTGGGTTTTTTGCCCATCATTCAGTGTACAGTTCCTTGATTATATGCATTTTCCTTGTACCTACCATGCTGTAGACCCTGGTAGTTCATCTGTACCTAATCCTGAATATAGTTCCTCCCTAGAACACTTTCTACTTGCATGTAGCAGGGTGCAAAGCATGGCAGTCTGCGTGTACCTCATGTAATGAAGTCTTCCCAAGCACAGTGCATCCTTCTGCTTATGTGCACTCTTAATGCACTGTACAGTCCCCCTATGCATATACTGGGCCAGTACTTATCAGGGTACATAGTACAGCAGTCTATGTACCCCTAATGCAATCTACAGTTTCCCCCTTTGCATATTTTGGATTTATTAAGATATGCATTTTGGCTGTCTGTGCACCCCTAATGCAGAGTACAATCCCTCCTTTGCATATTGGGTGCCTGTACATGGTACACAGTGTATCTGTCTGTGCATCCCTAATTCAGTGTGCAATCCTTCCTTTACACATTGTGTGGTTGGACTTGGTACACAGTGTGGCAGTCTGTGCACCCTAATGCAGTGTACAATCCCTCCTTTGTTCATTGTTTGGCTGTACTTGGTACACATTGTGTCTGTGCATCCCTAATGCAGTGTGCAATCCTTCCTTTGTACATTGTGAGGCTGAACTTGGTACTTATTGTGTCTGTGCACCCCTAATGCAGTGTATTCCTTGGTACACATTGTGCTTGCCTGTGCATCCGTAATGCAATATACAATCCTTTTTTTGCACATTGTGTAGCTGTACTTGGAACATATTGTGTGTGTCTGTGCACCCATAATGCAGTGTACAATCTTTCCTTTGCACATTGTGTAACTGTACTTAGTATACATTGTGCTTGTCTGTGCATTCCTAATGCAGTATACAATCCTTTTTTGTACATTGTGTGGCTGTACTTGGTACACATTGTGTTTGTCTCTGCACCCCTAATGCAGTATATAATCTCTCCTTTGCACATTGTGTGGCTATACTTGGTACACATTGTGTCTGTCTTTGCAATCCTAATGTAGTACACAGTCGCTCCTTTGCAAATTGTATGGTTGTATCAGTACATATTGTGTCTGTCTTTGCACTCCTAATGCAGTACACAGTCCCTCCTTTGCAAATTGTATGGTTGTATCGATACACATTGTGCCAGTTTGTGCCACCCTAATGCAGTGTGCAATCCTTATTTTTACATTGTGTGGCTGCACTTGATACATTTTGTGTCAGTCTGTGCCCCCTAATGCAGTGTGCAGTCCTCATTTTGCACATTGTGTGGTTGTTCTTAATACTTGGTACACATTGTATCTGTCTGTGCACTCCTAATGCAGTATACAATCCCTCCTTTCACATTGTGTGGCTGTACTTATTACATATGGTAGTGGTCTATGTGCCCTTAATGCAGTGTGCAATCCTTCCATTGTACATTGTGTGGCTGTATTTGGTACACATTGTGTATGTCTGTGCACCCCTAATACAGCATAGAATCCTTCTTTTGTGCATTGTATGACTGTACTTGCTTCACCTTGTGTCTGTCTGTGCACCCATAATGCAGTATACTATCCCTCCTTTGCACATTGTGTGACTGCACTTGGTACATATTGTGGCAGTCTGTGCACCCCTAATGCAGTGTACAATCTTTCCTTTGTACATTGTGTGGCTGTACTTGGTAGACATTGTGTCTGGCTGTACACCCCTAATGCAGTGTACAGTCCTTCCTTTGCACATTGTGTGGCTGTGCTTGGTACACATTGTGGCAGTCTGTGCACCCCTAATGCAGTATGAAGCCTTCCTTTGCACATTTTGTGGCTGGTACACATTGTGTTTGTCTGTGCACCCCCAATGCAGTGTACATTCCCTTTTTGCATATTGTGTGGTTGTACTTAGTACACATTGTGTCTGTCTGTCTGTGCACCCGTAATGCAGTATACAATCTCTCCTTTGCACATCGTGTGACTGTACTTGGTACACAGTGTGACAGTCTGTGCACCCTTAATGCAGTGTACAACCTTCCTTTGTACATTGTGTTGCTGGTACACATTGTGTCTGTGCACCCCCTAATACAGTGTACAATCCCTCCTTTGCACAGTGTGGCAGTACTTGGCACACATTGTGCCTGTCTGTCTGTGCACCCCAATACAGTGTACAATCCCTCCTTTGCACATTGTATGGCTATATTTGGTACACATTGCATCTGCGTGTGCACCCCAATCCAATGTACAATCCCTACTTTGTACACTGTGTGGCTGTACTTGATACACAATGTGTCTGTCTGTGCATGCTTAATGCAGAGTACCATTTATGCCTTGGCACATCTTGACCTGACCTTATCAGGGTACATAGCGCACTGCTGCTGTGCACTATCCATCCATGTAAAAGTATTTAAAATGTTGCCCACAGCAACACAGCACACAGTCTATTCCTGTTGGACATCCTTAGCACATGCAGTCATGGCAAAGAAGTGATCAGATCTGCAAGTAAAATACAGTGCATACAGCTTGCCCTGATTTGAACACATGAAATTCACCTACCAGATACTGCTGTCCCCCACATCCCAAATGTATAAAGTGTGTGTACATGTGTGTGTGTGTGTGTGTCTGTGTGTATTTATTTTATGAATCTTAGTTTTCCATACACACACTCACAAACAATCCCCACAAGAAACACACACACAAACACATGCACACACACACGCACACACACACACACACACACACTTGTGCACACAAAACTTTACTTTTATTTATGCTGGATGCATAAACTGCTTTGCTGTGGCCCTTCCATTTTCAGCTGGATATCCCCATCTGTGTACCTCTCAACCGCTTTACACATGAAATCTGGACAAAGCCAAAATAATGGAGGTACAATGGCTCAAAAATAGAGACATATTGTAAGTATTGTTCTTACAAACTTAGAAAGTTGTTAGAATAAAAGGTTTTGTGTTACCATGCATTTTCTGAAGTGTATGAAGTCAGAAACTCAAATGACTGTCATTATTTAGTGACTACAGTCCTCAGTGATTTGCCAGAAAACCACAAATTTTAGGAGAAACAGACTGTGAAAATCTGGAGAGCTGAGAGGTGTGCCCATCTGTCAGTAGAGCTGTAGCTAGGATGGGGCAAAGGCTCTCAGGCTGACAGGAGCCAATGCTGTAAAAGTTAAATGTTGAGTTAGAAATCCTTGAGGATATTGATGCTTCATAAATGATTCTCAATACTACATTTATGGCCTAGCTGCAGTGCTGAGGTGACAGACTGTGGTATGTGGCATCAGTTTTACCAAGCTGTTTGTCAGAGTTTTAGCAGGCAGAGGGATACATTTGCAGGAATGGAGAAGATTTTTTTTTTGCTTTTTAGTTTTGAGCTGAGGAGGGATGTCACCAGTCTGTAGATCTACCAGAGCACTAAGGAAGCTAGCTGTGGTTCTGCCTGTCTGCTGTATGTACTTTAGGAAGGTATGGCATATTAAGAGCATTCAGTACATTGTACTTTTCCCAAAGCTATGCACAATCATGTTCTAATTATATTCATAACAGTATCGTTTGCAATCGTCATAGGCAAGGTGGACCATATCTGTGAATCCCATTGCCTATTTCTACTGTGAAGACCATTGTCCTTACACCTGCCTTAAGTTACTACACATACTCCAAGGTCAAAGCACCACTGGCAGATTTTATTTTTTATCAGATTGTAGGAAACTGCATTTTCAACACTTTGTGAGCTCTTTGGCCTCTAGTTTTATGCAGTGCTACATAAAATGACTCATTAAAGTCTTGTGCTATTTTATAAACAGGCATTTCATTAAAATAACTTATCTGCATATTAAGAGAACAATGGATTGCAATCATAGCAGGAAATCGCCAGCAGTGCTTTAGTTTATGCAGGCTTCAAATGTTTTCAGACAAAGACAGAGGCCTAGAATTTCACTATTTAAGTGTAAGTATCACTCAAAAGAGAATTTAACCAATGGGGGAAAAAAAAACACGTGAAATATGCAGCCTAGATAAAGTGTCTACTGCTCACGTAGAACAAAAACACTAGGCCAAGCAGATTTCTTAAAACAGAAAACAAAATGGAGCAGGTATCCGAAAGGAATCCCCAGCAGTACTTTAGTTTATGCAGGCTTCAAATCTTTTCAGACAAAAACAATGAGCCTTACAGTGGTATTAGTATCAAATCTCTCTCATGATGACTTTATATTGCAGATTTGTCAAATATAATGTATATGTGAGCTGGATTCAACAGCAGTACCACTTACTGAGCATACATGTACTGCTTCTGCCTACCATGGGACACCGCAGTCATACACAGGGAACTACAGCACAACATATGCCAATCTACTATGTTTGCATCCCGATAACTGACACATCTTTCTCTGGCCTCACACCTACGACACAAACTACCATGACAGACACAAACTCACGCTAAGCTATCACACCTTTACAGACCTTGCACACAGTCAGTGTCACACTCATTCAACCTCACATAGCTGGTATTGCACTGAGTACATGTGTGTGTGCATTGTGTCATAGGTAGGTACTATGCTATTGGCCCTGGGCCTAGGGCAGCCTAGCCATATGCTACCCTGCTCAAACATGACATTTTTAAAGTCACATATAAATCTGTACATTTCTGCAGGGTCAAACAGTGAGAATGCCTGATGGTCAAATAAATGAGGCAAGTGCCCCAGGACACCCTAGGATTTAATCTGGCCATGAGAAGGACAGGTGACATACATGCTGTCAGCTCATCATCAGCTGTACTGAGCATCACAGTGATGTAAGACAAGGTCACGATACCATCATTCAATAGGAGAGTTGTCATACAGCTGCTCTGGCTGTTGACATTCGTGCTACTGCCAGAAATAAATTAGTATGGAGCCTAAGTGCATGTCAGTACCAGAGAACAACACATATGTGAGACATACAGACAGACACTCATTGGCCCCACCTGAAATTAGCATACTGTGATGCTGTCATGGCAGTGCAAGCTTCCATAAGTGAGCACTTCAGCTATAAAAAATATGTAGATACATCACTAATATTCTCTTAAGTTACAGTAGCTTCACAGCACAACTTGCTACTATCAGATAGTAGTACAGATGACAAACTCATTTTCTGCCCCCTCATTAGTGGTAAGCCACTATTCATAATGGGATGAAAGCACCATGGAAAAGCTCACTTTCTACAGTCTAGGAGGAGAGGAGATGTCAAATAGATGTAGGGTCAAATGTGCCCCACTGTCCTGCCTGCTCATTAATGACACTGGTGAATGCCAAAGTTGTACCACAGCAGCTCTTGTCATTTTTAACACTTTCTCTCAAGATTAATAGTATGATAATTTCTTCAGAGAATGCCATCCTCGGGATTCATGAAGCTTGTGCCAGGTGAGGGCATAGCATCAGCATTCTAACACCAAATATGGCCGTCGAGCGATTCAGGTACAAGTTGTTTCCACGTGCACTACCTGCGTATGCTACACCTGCACAACTCCTGGGCCCAGTATGCTAATTACCCCATGTGCAGCAGTGCAGCATGCAAATGAAGGTATGTAGGGATTCAGGAAGTGGTGCAGGAGTAGTGTAAGCATGCAGAAATGTAAACTGTAGAAAAAGGTTTACATTTTTGCAAACATAAAATCTGAGCCATGACAGCCAACCAAACACATGTATTATATTGTTAATATATGCCAATGGCTAAATATATAGCCATTGGCATAAAAAAATGTACAAAATATAAAATTAACATTTAATATATATAGTCGCACTGTCGCAACGTGGAAGTGCAGGGCAGTGGTGCGCAAATGGGATCACAAGGAATATATAATAATATAGAATAAAACCACAATGAAACACATATCACGATTTCCCCATAATAGTCAATGTCTGGCATGCTACACCATAGTATGGTGCAAGGGTTGCTAAGGGGCAGTGACAGTGTTATGTGCAGTAGCTAGGAATTAGTAGGCAATGCCATGCAAATGAGAGGAGTAATAGGGAATCACAGATTCCCCACTGGTGTAAGGATGCACCTCACAGCATAGCATTATAACACCGAGGTGTGCCCCTGAGATAAAGATGACATCAAGAGAGGGGTGTGTCGCCATTGCTATAAGCACATTGGAGCATTGCTAAACCAGTTTGCCCCTAACTAGGTAAAGCTGCAAGGCCTTCTTTAGCTATGTTAGAAACCTAGGAGGAAACTCCCAGATATGCTCAGAATTAGTTCAAAATGATGTGAAAATTACTGAACCTACACACATTGCTAACATACTGGCTGACAGGTTCAGTGCAAACTTCTCCCCCCCTCCCCCCCAAAAGGAGAGATATCTATTCCAGAGGATTGTAGCCCCCCCAAACATCTCCAACGCCCAGGTGAGAACTGCCCTCACTAAGGCAAAAAACACAGCATCCATGGGACTGGATGGTGTCCCCGGCTGTGTGCTTCATGAACTCAACGAGGAATTAAACCCACAGTTAGGACAGCTGTTTAATCTTAGCCTCACCTCAGGATACGTACCCAAGGAGTGGCGCACGGCGACTGTAGTCCCACTTCATAAGGGCGGTGCCTCCACAGACCCTGGAAATTACCGCCCCATTAGCTTGACAAGCCTTATCTGCAAAGCCATGGAGAGGATCATAATGGAACTCATAAATAAAGACATAGGGAACTTGCAGACTTTGGATCCAACCCAGTTTGGCTTTGTCAAAGGCAGATCCTGCCTCTTAAACTTGGTTGACTTTTTCTAGACAGTCACCAAGGCCATTGATGAGGGAAAGGCAGTCCATACAGCCTACCTCAACCTGGCAAAGGTCTTCGACACAATACCCCACTCAGGTATCATCGAAAAACTCATCAGCTTGAATGTAAACCCATACATCACAAGATGGGTTGCAAACTGGCTGAGTGACAGAACCCACAGGGTCAGAGTTGCTGGAGCCATGTCAGACTCAAAGCCTGTCACAAGTGGTGTCCCACAGGGCTCAGTCCTGGGTCCACTCTTGTTCAGCATCTACTTTTCTGAAGTACAAGCAAACACAGGAGGGTTATGGCTGACAAAGTTTGCAGATGACTGCAAACTGGGCGCTATAGTCGAAAACACATCTGACACAGATATCCTCCAGAAGGGCCTCACAGAAACGGATGACTGGTGCCAGAGCCATGGCCTGAAGTTAAACGCCAAAAAATGCATAGTCATACCCTTCGGGAAAAACAAGGTTACCCCTAGCTACCATATAGGTGGCAATCCACTGAGCACAGAAAAAGTCATCAGGGATCTGGGGACCCAAGTTGACAGTAGCCTTCGTTTGACACTCATGTTGCTAAAGTAGTTAGGAAAACCTTCTATATCGCCCACCTGATCATGAAGGGATTCACATCTAGATCAAGGGAGGTCATCGTCCCCTGTACTCATCACTCATTAGACCTATGATTGAGTACAATGCCCCATTTGGAATGTATCTGACCAGACACCTGCTGCAGCTTGAAAGGCCCCAAAAGTTCCTCACCAAAAGGATAAAGGGTCTCAAAATATGTCTTATGCTGCCCGACTGAAAGAACTCCAGCTCTATTCAGTCTCATACCGCTTGCTCAGAGGTGACCTGTGCCTGACATATAAGGCCATGTCAAACCCAGATTTGATGAATATGCTTCACCTCAAAAATCTAGATCCCTCAGAACCACAAGGGCGGAGACTTAAACCTTGACACGGTTATAAATAGAACATGCTGGAGGGACAGATTCATCACCCAGAGACTCCCTATGCTGTGGAACAAAATCCCGGTACATGTGAGGCAGAGCACCTCGCTGGCCTTGTTCAAGAGGAATCTTGACCAATGGATGGGAGATCGCAGATATACCCCAGGGATTACTTCAGTGTCACTGCTTGACAGAGGCACAGAAAAATGATAGGCATAGTTTTTATTCAAACTAAAGAGGTGGCGAAAGCCACATAACTATGGGCTAGGCTTATAAATGCCCTTGGGCAGATAGCCTAGTATGAACCTATGAACCTATGAACCTATGGATAGGGATATGTTGAATTGGCCATAGCTATGCTTAGCTGAGAGTACACAAGGTAACTGAGTATGCATGTGAACGGAGATGAAAACGCACGTAAACCCGGTGAACGGGTATGCATGGCACGCACTGCAGCTGAAACAGGAAGGATATAGGAAAGAAATAAGGAAATGCTGCAGCAGTGAAATTGGAGTACAAATGACTAATTAACACCTAGGAGCCTACAGTGGGCCATTGACAACAGCTAACAAGGCTGCAAGCAGGTACCTGTAGAACAGGAAAAGTGGGGGGGGGGCTGTACTGCAAAGAAAACAGTAAAGTGTCAAAACAGAACAAAGCCGATTTGCAGTATATTAGCTACAAGGCACATTTTGCCATGACTGGGTAGGGAAAGTACAAAACAAGAAAGACAGCAGGTGGATGCATGCCTGATAATGGGAGGGGATCCAGGTTTAAAAGTGAATTAAAGGGCAACAGATTAATCAAGGCAGGCAAGTAGATCTCCACAGTAAAGGCCCCACACTTGCAGTACTCATTGCAAAACCCATAATTAAGACACACTGCAGCTGGAATAGTCCATACACACCCACTGACATCAGCAGCATCCATAGCACAATACTGTAAAGTGTGAAAGCACCTCACACACATTTGTATATTCCCATACACTCTGCAACAGTGGTGTATACAGACAGGGAACTTTTAGTATGTACATGCGAGGGGCTGCCATAGCTTTGATCCACCAGCATGTGTTGGAGACTGAAGGTGGTGTGGAGGATGATGCACACGACCACCTCAGGCACCAGAGTGGGAGGAGAATGTTCAGACCCAGGGTAACCTACCAGGGGCTACATGATCTGGAGATAGTAGGGCATTACAGGGTGGACAGGGACATCCTACAGCAACTTGTGAAGCTGTGCCGGCTATGCCTCAGAGCCAGAACAAACAGACTGGAACCCATCCCAGTGGATATGAAGGTATGTGTAAGCCTGAGAATACTAGCTACAGGTACCTTTCAAAGACCAACTGGGGATATCATGGGGATCTCACAGGCATCGGCATCCAGGGCACTACACCAGTTCCTGGATGCCATGTTACCACATGCCAATGAGCACATATACTTCCCCCAAACGCAGGAGGAGGAGTTGGCCAGCAATATGCATCTCTTCCTCCTGTGGCAGAATACCCAGAGGTACTGGGTGCAATAGACTGCATGCACATATGCATCAAGTCACCACCTGGTGAGCAGGGTAGGTGCTACAAAAACCACAAGAGATACCCCTCCATCAACTGCCATGTCATGTGCAATGCCCAGGGCATTATCATGGATGTGTGTGCTGGCAGCCCTGGAAACTATCACGACTCCCACATCTGGCATGCCTCACAGCTGTATCAGTTATTTGCCAGGGGGGACATCCCAAATGGCCACCTTGTGGGGGATGCTGGCTATGCACTGGAACCGTGGATGATGACTCCCATCAGAAATGCACACACACCCATGCAAGAACGCCATGATGAGGCACACGCACAAACCAGAATTATCATAGAGAGTGTGTTTGGGATGCTGAAATCATGGTTCCATTGCTTGGACATATCTGGTGCAGCCTTGCAGTACTCTCCAGGCATGTGTGCCCACATCTTCATAGTGTGTGCCATGCTACACAATATGGTCCTTCGGAAACAGCTGCAGCAGGGACAGAATGGTGAAGGCCCTCACAGCCCACTACCATTGCCAAGGGCCCCACAGGCACAGAGGTACTCAGACCATGAACACCCTGAGCCAGCCCCAGTAGGCAGATGGAGGCGTGCCCAGTATGCCCATGCCTTGGCAAAGAGGGAACATATAGCACACACACTGACAGTTTAGGCACCTAGGGACTGACACCTTTCTCCACCTGCACACACAGTAAAAATGGATGGCACACACACAAGACTACCTGTAAATTGTCATGTATAGGCAGTCTACTGTGTGCATCCACCATAGGCACCCCTCAACTATTGCACACACAACTGCCATTGGCACAAAGTAAGTCAACACCTGAACAGTAAATTAAGCTATCAGCATATGCAGATACTATATGTATAGATTCATAGGTAGGTACTTGGCTAACTGCCAGCTTGCCACCCCATTGATTTATTAACTGTCCCTCTGTGGAGCAGAGCCAATGGCAGGATCCCTGGGGTGCATCTACTGTTCCCTATCCACTCTTCAAGGTTTCTCTTGCAGAGTGTTAGTGAGGGGCTCTGTATAATGTAGTTAGTGATGTTGTTCCAAAGTATAGGGAATGTCTGTGACAGGAATCTGTCCCCCCAGCATCTTCCAGTTATTGTTGTGGCAACGTTCAGCTCACTACAGTGTGTGTCTCACTGTGACATGGATTCCCATAGGTGGAGCATATCCATCAAGCCTGAGCTCGACATGGCTGTGTTGGCCAGCGGAGATCATCTCTTGGTAAACGAGATGCCACTGAGTAAATCAGGAGTTTATTCAGTCTGGCTGCATAGGCCATATGTTGGAGGCCAGTATTCCCCTTGGTGAGGTACATTCGTGGACCTACCAGCTATTGAAAGTGTCATCTGATGTACATCCCACATGGGTTATTATACCCTATGATGGGACTGATGAGTGATGAGTAAAGGGGCACTATAACCCCAGTATGTCTAGATAGGAATCCTTTAGTAATCAGATGGCCTATATAGAAGGATGTCCTAACTACCGTGGAGATATGATTGCCAAAGGGGAGATCACTATCTACCTTAGTCCCCAGATACCCCATTACCTCATCCATATTAAAGTGGCTGCCACTTATGTGTTAATATGTGGGTGCTTAATATTCCCACAATGGAATGACCATGCAGTTAGTGGCACTTGGCTGGGGCCCATGACGTTGACACCCTGTGACATTCTCTGTGAGGCCCCTTTAGGGATGTCTGTGTCAGCTGGACTATCAAGCATGGCTCCCAGTTCACAGTCATTGCCAAACATGGTCTGCCATAGTCCACCTGTGTTTGCCTGTACCTCTGAGACATATATGCCAAACAGCAGGGCTCCCAGGACTGAGTCCTGTGGGACACCAGTTGTGACTGGTCAAGAGTTGGACCTGGAGACTGCTAGCCGTACCATGTGGGTTCTGTGTGTAAGCCCATTGGCAACCCAACCTGTGATGTATGGGTGTATGTACAGGCTGGTGTGTTTATCAATAATACCTGAGTGGGGCATGGTGTCAAAAGCATTGGTGAGGTGCAGGTAATATGTATAAACCACCTCCCCTGTCATCTAACATCTTGGTGACTGTATGTAAGATGTCAAACAGGTTTAGTAGGCATGAACTGCACTCAACCAAGCTGACCTGGGTTGGGTCACGTGTTCGAAGGTTACCAATGTCTTTGTTAATGAGTGCCATGAGGATGCGAATCATACCATTGCAGACGTGGTCCTGCAGAGTGGTCCTAGCTACAGAGAACTCAGAAAAGTGACTACTTTCTGGATTTAAGTATCTTTGCTTTTTTTTCACTTGGAATAGCTTCTGTAGCTTACCCTAAACTAGCTTGAACTGTTTTTAACTGTTTGCTGCATTATTTTAAAATCTGCACTTAAAGTTACATTTTAGTCGAATTTGATCGAAAGTTTGTTTGTTTGTTTGTTTAATTTAACTGTTGAGGCTGCCCACTAAAGTGTGCTAGCCTGTGTAACTGATTTATCACTGTTTCTGCATTTTCTGTGTGTTTCTATCAAAAAAACAAAAAAATAATCCTTGTTTTCCCGCCTCTCCTCGACTAGTTTCGACCAGTTTACAGGCATTGCTGTATTCTGGGCTGTGGTGTAGTTCCTGTGTTGTCCATTACCTTACTTGGATAGAAGGAAGTTTCTTTGCTCACCAGTGGGAGTGGGGAGGCTTGAGCAGCCTACCTGTCCCTGTAGGAAGTGACCTCAGCACAAGAAGCTGTAGTAATTGGTTGTTTTGGACCATTTCTAGCTCTTTTGTAGCTCACTGTTTAAAATCCGCCTCTGGGCGTTTTTTTCTGGCTATATTGCTCAGACAAGCTCCTCGTGGTCCTGCAGAGTGATCCTAGCTACAGGGAACTCAGAAAAGCGACTACTTTCTGGATTTAAGTATCTTTGCTTTTTTTTCACTTGGAATAGCTTCTGTAGCTTACCCTAAACTAGCTTGAACTGTTTTTTAACTGTTTGCTGCATTATTTTAAAATCTGCACTTAAAGTTACATTTTAGTCGAATTTGATCGAAAGTTTGTTTGTTTGTTTGTTTGTTTAATTTAACTGTTGAGGCTGCCCACTAAAGTGTGCTAGCCTGTGTAACTGATTTATCACTGTTTCTGCATTTTCTGTGTGTTTCTATCAAAAAAAAAATAATCCTTGTTTTCCTCTCCTCGACTAGTTTAGACCAGTTTACAGGCATTGCTGTATTCTGGGCTGTGGTGTAATTCCCGTGTTGTCCATTACCTTACTTGGATAGAAGGAAGTTTCTTTGCTCACCAGTGGGAGTGGGGAGCCTTGAGCAGCCTACCTGTCCCTGTAGGAAGTGACCTCAGCACAAGAAGCTGTAGTAATTGGTTGTTTTGGACCATTTCTAGCTATTTTGTAGTTCACTGTTTAAAATCCGCGTTTGCACGGCTTTGCGCGGTTGTGCTCATAGCGCAGCACCGGTTAAACAAGGTTAAACTTCTTCTGGCTCCGCCAGGTCTGCTCTTCAAATTTTCCCTTAAGGAAGCTCTACTCTTAGTATAATCAGACTACTCACTATATTATAAGCCTAGCACTTGTTCTCAATACTTCTCTACTAAGTAAGCACTCTCGTACTAAGTAAAGCACTACATCTACTTACCACCCCTGTGAATATCCACTTCCCTTAAAGGTACAGCACTCCCTTATACTGTTCTAGCATGTCGAGTGGTAGGTTACTGGCATCCTCTCCAGTTCAGCTGGTCAATCTGGGTATCTTGAGACAATGCTACAATTGTCTCATGTACACAGACAACCCTCTCCTCCTCCCAACAAACACAAATACATGTGAGAGATGCAACTATATAGCCAAACTGGAGGCTGAACTCTCTCAACTCAGGGCTGGCATGACCAGACAGGAGGAGATGGTAACCACACACACAGCAATCCCAGTCCCACATAGACCTACCACAACTACAAACCAAACACATAAAAACACAAAGACATACTCGGAGGCTCTAATAAAAAACTTACCAAAACAACAGAGGCTCCCAAAGCAGACATCCAAAAATCCACCACCTCAAAACAAAACACATGCAACACATACTTCAATAAATCAGTGTGTCAACCAATCACTGCCCTTAAGGCCAAACACCATGCCTGATACACTAGTAATAGGTGACTCTATAGTCAGACACACTGATGTCCCGCTGACCAGGCTGAACAAGCAGAGGGTGACTGTGAGATGTCTATCGGGAGCTAGGATCCGCCACATAACACATGCACTCAAGTCACTCCAAAGCAAGTACAAATATGACTCCGTCATTGTCTATGCTGGTGTGAATGACCTGAGACGTACCTCCCTGGACTACATGAAAAGAGACATAGAGGAGCTCTCCGATTATGTAGCCCAGGCTGGTATGACCCTGACCCTGAGCAGCATCTTGCCCTCACCAAGAATGATACCAGAATACAAAGACAAGATGATCAGCTTTAATAATTGGCTCAAGTACTGGTGTCATTCTAAGGAGATCCAATGTCTGTCTGCCTGGGATGACATGTTGGACAAGCCACGCTGCTTCGCAAGGCATGGCTTACACCTGTCACCACTGGGCTTCCAGATATTGGCTAAGGCTCTTGCCACCCCCATAGTGCCTTTTTTAGGCAAGGCTCAAAAGACAAACCCACCTCCTTAGAAAACAAAAATGGAAAAAAACTAAGGGTAGTGCTGCTCAACACCAGAAGTCTAAATCTCAAGATGCAGGCACTTGATGCACTCCTTAGCATGGAGAACATCGACGTCTGTGCAGTAACTGAAACCTGGTTCAAGGCTCCTGAGAGCACCCCAGCACTACCAG
Organism: Protopterus annectens; assembly: GCF_019279795.1. Classification (NCBI taxonomy): domain Eukaryota; kingdom Metazoa; phylum Chordata; order Ceratodontiformes; family Protopteridae; genus Protopterus; species Protopterus annectens. Next base: position 1,065,592,177 of record NC_056746.1, on the reverse strand, counting down.
GCTATACCTCGTATCATGCGTTTTGGCCCCAAAACCCGGGCCGAACCACAAAGGGAGGGGGCGTGTCCATATTCATCAAGGACACCCACATCTCCAGGTTAGTAGCAATACATGAAGCATCAGAGACCATACAGGTGCAACTAACCATAGGCAAAACTGCTATACAACTGGTAGCATGTTACAGACCACCCTCCCAATCTCAAGAACCCCACTCAGCCTTCCTGAAGACATTGGAGGATATGAATGTATCACAAAATACCATCATACTGGGAGACTTCAACTACCCAAACATAGATTGGGTACATTATTCTAGCCCTAATACCCTAGCCCAAAGGTTCCTGGAATTCATAAATTCAAATGCACTGGAACAACTAGTCACCTCTCCCACTAGGGGAGATAATATACTAGACCTGATCATCACAAACATGGGGTCAAAATGCTCCACACCGGAAGTATACCCCTCACTAGTGAGATCTGATCACAAACTAATCACCCTGGATATACATATCCCACCTCCACCCCAGCACAAAAGACCACAGTGAAAAACTTCTCAAAAGCAGACTTCACTCTTCTTAAGACTGAGATGGTATCCTTTAAGCCCACTGTGCCAGTGGATACCACATCCCACAATGCCGAATCCTTCACAAATGCTTTCTATGGACATCTCCAAGAATGCATGGATCATGCAATCCCAAATAAATCCAAGTCCCTCTCCACCAAAGGCAAGCATCCTGTCTGGTGGACCTCAGCCATTAACAAATTGTATAACAAAAGAAGGAAGCTACTGCACGTCAGAGCAAAATCCCATGAAGGGAAGACATCTCTGATCAACATTAGCAGAAAACTATGTTCTCTCATAAAAACATCCAAGGCCAACTTCGAGAGAAAAATCGCTAAGGACACTAAAGATAACCACAAAGCCTTCTTCAGATATGTTAGAAACCTGGGCGGAAACCCTCAGATATGCTCAGAGTTGGTTCACAACAACAAAAAATACACTGAACCCACAGATATTGCCAACATTCTGGCTAACCGGTTCAGTGCAAATTTCTCCCCTCCCTCACCCCCAAAAGAAGAAATACTTATCCCAGCTGAATGTAATCTCCCTGTCATCTCAGATATCCAAGTGAGAACCGCCCTAAACAAAGCTAAAAACACAGCGTCAATGGGACCTGACGGTATCCCGGGTTGCGTGTTACGTGAACTCCAAGAGGAGCTAAACCCACACATAAAAATGCTATTTAACCTTAGCCTTACTTCGAGATATGTACCTGAACACTGGCGTACAGCAACAGTGGTCCCACTCCACAAAGGGGGTGCCTCTACAGACCCTGGAAACTACCGCCCCATAAGCTTAACCAGCCTGGTCTGCAAAGCTATGGAAAGAATCATTATGGAACTCATAAACAGAGACATAGGGGACCTACAGACACTTGACCCCACCCAGTTCGGCTTTGTAAAGGGCAGATCCTGCCTTTTGAACCTGGTTGACTTTTTCAAAAGTCACTAGAGCCATTGATGAGGGCAAAGCAGTCCATACAGCCTACCTGGACTTGGCTAAGGCCTTCAACACAATACCCCACTCAGGCATCATAGATAAGCTCAACAGCTTAAACGTAAACCCTTATGTCACTAGATGGGTTGCAAACTGGCTAAAGGACAGAACCCATAAAGTTAAAATTGCTGGAGCAATGTCAGACTCAAAGCCAGTCACAAGTGGTGTCCCACAGGGATCTGTCCTGGGACCCCTCTTGTTCGGCATTTATTTCTCAGATGTTAAAGAAAACATGGGAGGGCTGTGGCTGACAAAGTTCGCAGATGACTGCAAACTAGGTGCCATAGTCGATACAACAGCGGACACATACATCCTACAAAAAGGCCTCACAGAAATGGACAACTGGTGCTGGAGTCACGGCCTTAAACTAAATGCCAAAAAATGTATAGTCATCCCCTTTGGGAAAAACAAAGTACCCACAAATTATCACATAGACAGCAACCCACTGAGTACGGAAAAAGTAATCAGAGACCTAGGGACCCAAGTCGACAGCAACCTCTCATTTGACACCCACGTTGCCAAAGTGGTTAGAAAAACATTCTACCTTGCACACCTCATCATGAAGGGATTTACATCCGGATCCAAGGATGTCATTGTACCCCTATACTCCTCCCTCATCAGACCCATGATTGAGTACAATGCCCCATTTGGTATGTACCTCACTCGGCATTTGCAACAGCTGGAGAGACCACAAAAGTACCTCACCAAGAGGATCAAGGGTCTCCAACATATGTCTTATTCTGCCAGACTAAAGAAACTTCAGCTCTATTCAGTAGCATACCGCCTGCTCAGAGGTGATCTCTGCCTGACGTACAAGGCCATGTCCAGTCAGGATCTGATGGACATGCTCCACCTCAAAAAATCCAAATCCATCAGGACCACGAGAGCTAAAGACTTAAACCTCGGCACAGGTATGAATAGGACATGCTGGAGGGATAGATTCATAAGCCAGAGGCTTCCCATGCTTTGGAACAAGATCCCAGTTCGTATTAGGCAGAGCCCCTCACTGACTCTCTTCAAGAGAAATCTTGATGAGTGGATGGGAGATCGTAAGTTTACCCCAGGGGTGACATCTGTGTCACTGCTAGACAGGGGCACAGTAAACTAATTCTATTATATAAGGGGACCTTCATTGTGTCACTACTAGACAGAGGCACAGTATTCTAAATTTATTCTGTACATTTTTTGTACCATTTCATGGGGTGGCAAAAGCCACATCACTATGGCTAGGCTTACAAATTCCCCAGGGCAGATAGCCTAGTACTATACTATGAAACTATGAAACTATGAAACTATGTATGAGGTGGTAGTTACCATGGTCAGTTGTGATTCCACCTTGATGGAGTGGAATGACCATTGCCACATGCCATTGTATGGGCATGTAGCCTGTGGAGAGGCTGAGGTTGGAAAGCTTAATTAGGTGGGGGGGGTCAGGTTGTCTTGTACAGTTTGCAAGATGCAGTCTGGGACAACATCTGCCTCCATTGACACTGTGTTCTGCTGTTAGAGAGGGCCATTTCCACCTGTGTGTCTCTGATGTGTGGGATACTGTACCTTTTGGGTGGGCAAGGATGTTGGCAATATCGATAGGGTCATCATATTTTGTGCTATATTTCACTGGCACAGTGCAAATCTGTGTGTCACCACTTAGATCCTTGACATAGCCAAAGAAGGCTTTGTGGTTTTCTTTCAAATCCTTGCGTATTCTCCTGCTGATGTTAGCCTTGGATGATGTCATGAGGGACCTACGTATCATACCAGTAGTGGTCACGGATGTCTGCCCTTTGCAGAGGTCCACCAGACTGGTGTCCTTGTATAGGAGGAGTGAGTCTTGGCTTACCAGTGATGGCACAATCCATATATCCATGTAGGTGCTTATAGACTGCATTTGTAAATTTGTCTGTATCTTGAGCAGTGTTTCCCCTTAGTGTGGGGGCTGTGAAACCTCCTACCCCTGTCACTAGTAGTGTAAATTTAGCTGTAGGAAAGGTATACACTGTGGTATCCATGGGAGGGGAGATGCTTGGGTGTGGAAACAGTGAATAGTGCATGGTCATATCTAACCAGTGACTGGTCAACCTCTGCTGTGGTGCACCTGTTGCCCATGTTGGTGATGACCACTTCTAGTAGTTTCCACCCCTCGTTAAGGAGGTTACTACCTGATACAGGGCATATGAGGTGATAAATTCCAGGAAGCGCTGGGCCTGGAAGTGAGTACTGGAGTAAGTTTCCCAGTTAATGGTATGGTAGTTGACATCGATCAATGCCAGGGTGTGCATTAGGACTGTCATGTTCTTCACTGTCTCCAGGTAGGTGGAGTGATGGCCCTGAGTCATGGAGTGTGATCTGTAGCAGGCCACAGTTTACATTGCAGTTGTGGCTGATGTTAGCCGCACATGGAGGATCTTAGAGGTATCATGCTGCACCACTAACCTGGAGGTGTAGGTATCCCTGATGAATATGGATACAGCCCCTCCATGTCTGTGTCAGTCCATGTTCTGTGGCTGAAATGTGTGGTATCGGTTGTAGTCTGGTAGTGCTGGTGTGCTCTCAGGAGCCTTAACACAGATCTCAGTTACTGCACAGATGTTGATGTTGCCCATCCTGAAGTGTGCTGTGAGTGCATGCATGTTGTGATCACAACCCCTGGTGTTGAGTAGCATAACCCTCATTGAATCTGCTATTGTGCCATTTATGGAGCTGGTATTCACCTTCGAGACTCTCCTAAATAAGGCACTATGGGGGCGCCAATAGCCTTGGCCAGTATTCCAAAGCCTAAGGCTGACACATAGGTCGATATGGTATCGTTGCATGCATGTTCCCCATCTCTGCTTGTTTTTCATCTCTCCTGTAGGTAACCTACAGGTAAGCAATAGAAAGCCTTAAACGTATACAAGTCTTCTAGCTTCCAAGACAGGCTTTTGGAGTGACTAAGTATTGGTGTTCTGTATGCTCTTGCTGTACTTAACTGTTTCCTGACTACATGGTGATTTCTCACTGCATTTTGTGATCTGAAGGTCAGTTTATTCACATATTATGCCTGTGATGACCTGCACTTTAGAGGTTCACAAATAGGTATGCCCAAGGGCAATTAGAAGCATAGCTACAGTGTGTTGGCTTTCTCCGCACCATTGATGAAGTAACTGAGCCTCTGTCAAGCATAGCCACTGAAGCAATTCCAGGCAGAGTTGCTGGAAGCTGTTAAAGACTGGGGTTGTGGAGGGTGATAGGGGCACTTAGTGATGTCAAGAGGGCATGTTAATGTAACAATTCAACACCATTCAATTCCCCCAACAGGTCTCACAGCTATCAAACTGGACAGGCTCCCCTACCCCCTGGCTGTATGGTTCTGGGACACATGATCCCAGGGGTGTATATTCTGTTACCCATTCACACAACAAGGTTTCCCTTGAAGTGTGTCAGTGAGTGGCTATGCCTAATGTAGTTAGGAATGTAATGTATTGCCTCACAGTACATTTGTTATATGTCATTCTTTCAAGAGTACGTGAAGCTCGGTGAGTTTGCGGGCCTCCGCCCTTTGCTTAGCCTAGCTTACACATAGAAATCATCTAAATAGAAAATAGGCGGAAGCAACGTTAATGTCAACAGTGTAATGGTTACAGCATCTGCATAGTATCTGTGCATTCGAGATTCCAATCCCGATAAAGGCAGGGATGTTTATCATGTTCAAAAGTATACCTTAACCACAGCTTGCATATATAGGTAGTAATCATCTGTATAATAAACATTCGAAACACCCATATAAACCCATGTGTGCTGGAGAGTACAGTCAACAAAGAACGCAATGTTATGTCAGCACATAGTGAGATGTTACTTCACTGACATGTACATATCCCGAGTAGTTAGCGGATGTGGCCGTGTTTGCTCGCACAGGTTATACATTACAAAGTTTGTTTAACTGTGTTTAACCACTGCTATAATGTCACATAAACACTTTTAAACATGTTTACAACTGCTTAAATGAGCCTTTTTCTGGAGTAAAAAACATTTGTAAAGCATTGCAGGTGTTGAACCCTGGACCATGCACACTATAGTCATGGGACTTACCACTAAGCCATCTGCGGTGTATACGTGCTTCATGGTCTTGAGACTACACCTTATACCATATGCATTTCACTGTAATGATCAGAAATGGGACAGTCACCTTGTGTACATATGTACAGTACATTGTAATGTACTGTAGTTTGTGAACCAACATATTCCAGTCTACATATGTATTACTGTTAAAAATTAATACGAAAAAAAATGTGTATATATATATATATATATATATATATATATATATATATGGTTCTACCTCACTTCAACGACACGCCGGAACATCGACAGGGAAATCGCGAGCCCCAGAAGATCGACAGCAGAAGACCGACGCCGACGGGACCAAGAAGATCGACAAGCAGAAGACCGACCCGACGGATGAAAGCACCGACGCCGAGGATGCCGAAATGGGAAAAGGCTGTGTAAGTATGCGGTAGTGACGGACGTTAGGGTGCGAGTAAGGTAAGTGGGGATAGGGGTGGGTTAAGTGAGTTAGGGTTAGGGAGCGGGTCAGGTAGGTGTGCGGTAGTGATTGTGTTTGGGTTAGGGGCGGGATAAGTGAGTTAGGGTTAGGGAGCGGGTCAGGTAAGTGTGCGGTAGTGATTGTGTTTGGGTTAGGGGATAAGTGAGTTAGGGTTAGGAGCGGGTCAGGTAAGTGCGGTAGTGACGGACCTTAGGGTTACGGTTTGGGTCAGGGTTGTAGGTAGTTGTGTATGTGTGGTTTAGTGTGGGTTTGTAGGGATTTTGGTGTGCTTGTGTTGTGTATGTGGTTTTGGACGGGGAATGTGTTTTGGTTGTTGATTGTGGTGTGTGAAGTGTATGAGGTTTCGTGTTTGTGTACCGTCGGTTATTTCGTTGTCGGGCATGTGGGATTTCGTGTTTTTGTACTGTCGGTTATGTGGTGTCGGTGATTGCTTGTCGGTGTTGTGGTGTTTCGTTTATGTGAGGTAGAACCATATATATATATATATATATATATATATATATATATAAATGTCAGTGATGTCTGCACATATATATATATATATATATATATATATATATATATATATATATATATATATATATATATATATTATACAGTTACATCAATAGCCATATATATAAACATCTATGAACACACTTCATGACACAGAAGCACTCCAAAGGGAATTGGAGTGTACACAAAACACATGCAGCTCTGGTATTATAACAATTAATATTAACCTAATTCACCATAGAAGGGGTGGTTGTTGTGTGTGTGAAGATTGGGGTGGGGGGTGAATGATAGGTAATGCAATCATGCATCAAGGAGGGCCTGGGTCGGATGTCCAATAAGTGAACTGGAGGGGTATACATGGAGTATGGGGACAATATAAAAAGGACACAAAACAAGAACCTTTTGCAGTCATAATACACCCTGTCATGTCACATTGCAACACCTAATTTCACAAACATATAAACATTAACATGTATCAGACATATGTACACCAAGTGACTGTCACATTTGTTTTCAGTAGTGAGGAATACCTGTAGTAAAATGTATATTCTAAACACCATAACATTTGTACATATCTCAGATGCCTATGGTGTAAATTCAGTGACTGTGGTGTTCATGGTCCTGGGTTCAAGACCTGCAAAGGCTGTTAAGTTATTCTGAGGGTCAGAATAAGGGCTGTTGGATGCAGGTGGATTAAAGCACTCTTAAGCAGTTGTAAGGGGGTTTCCATGGGTTTGCATGACTGTAAGCAGTGCTGAAACATGGTAAACGGAGAAGCGCTTCACAGATTTAACCTTTGCTTAACGTCACGCAGATCATGAGCAAACCTGCTTACAACCATGTAAATGTGTGTCATTCACACTTTCCCTACCAGTGCCTACACTGAGAAGTAAAATAATAACACCTTCCAGGATTAGAACCCGCAACCATGTACTCCATCTTCAGAGTAACCTAACACTAAGCTACCTAGGATGTACCTATCCCAGTTGTGTATGCAGACAGGTTAAAACACAAAAGGGCGGAATGTCTTGAAATAGGACAACCCGCCATGTACCCAATTAAAGGTGTATGCTCATGTATATATATATATATATATATATATATATAGAGAGAGAGAGAGAGAGAGAGATAGAGACATGTCAATATATACAGGTCTACATATATATGTAGATATATAGATAGGTTAAAAACATCTATACATCTATGAAGGTAAAGATAAATGTATGCAATAATATATATATCTATACACACACACACATATATATCTATATATATATATATATATACACACATGCATACATGTCTGTAGACAGCATCCGAAGTGTTCATATCTGAGTATAACATGGACCATAGCAATCACACATTCAGCACCCCCCCCAAAAAATATGAGCATAACATGTGAAGAGTATATGCCAATACACTATTACAAATATGTTCTATGGACACAGTCACCAACACAACTACAATGACTGCATATATCCTTGACAGAAATACACAGACAGCTTTAATTTTGCAAAACTTTATTACATTCCGATGTATTGCCAAAAGGATTCAAGGACTAACAGTACCTGCATGCTATACAGGAAGCATTTAACAGTGCCTTAATGAATCAGCCTGCAATTGCCATAGTATTAGTCCACTAAGGGATAGGTGTTCACATAGGGAAAGAACACCCACACACATATAGACATTGTATAAAAGGGGTTCCTACACACCTGCATGTGCTATGTACATCCACCATCTAACCCGCAACCAAAATAATTACATCAATACATACTGTCATACCATAACCAATTATTCAACTACTGTACAACATCTACTGAAACCTTAACATACCTGGACACAGACACACTAACATGGCCCTATGTGAAATAGTTGCTGTTGTAACAGGGTTTGTATGAACTAATCCCATTTCTGAGGGTTGAAAAGTTTGTACACCAGGAAGTGTTACCGAGTTCTGATTATCAGCACAGCATGATACACAGTAACACCAAACTAAATATGTCTGGCAAGCACACTGTAAACCCCCTAACATTATATGCATAGCTATGCAGCCTTTAGCTGGTCAAACAACCTGGCTAGACTGAAACATATGCAGAAGTATTAGGTAAAGGCAAACCCTGCACAAGTAGCAATGTTCAGAAATATAACAGCAGTACTCATATTTAGACCAAATCCTCTAGGCATTACACACAATATATTACTGTTCGTCTCCATTCAGCTGTTGCAATAGATTCCAAACAACACTTCCACGCTGTCTTACTGACAAGTAAGGCAAAGGGACAATGCCCAAGTGGAGTACTCAATTATACTCCACTGTAGCCATGGTATTGGCCAAGGCAGTAGCAGCATAGCTGATGTGCATGTAATTAGCTACTTAGGAACACCAATTGGTTATCGGGATAGCACGTTACTGATCTGTAACTATAAATGGTTGCCTTGTCACACATTCAAACCATCTGTATCTACCTGTAGGACAGTACAAAACACTGAAAGATGAACCAAAAACGAGTATTATACTAGTCAATATCACCTCCAATTACTAAGAAGGTATATATAACATGTAGTATGTCTGTGTATGTAGTACCTGTTCTGTAAGAATTACAGTGTAATCAATGCATATAGTGGAAATAGCTATCTTGTAGTGATGTATTGTTGAGCAGTAGTAATGCTTGTAGTATTCTATGTGTGCACTGCTGTAGGTCACACGGCAAACTCCACATACACCACAAGGGATGATAGGGCTTGGAACTCACCAACTGTCTTCCAGCCACTGTCAGTGTCAGGATTGGTCCAACAAGTATGTGCTACAGGGGATAGTATATGTCGATATATTGTAACAGTCGACATATGTATGGGTGTATAAGTAAGATGAACATGTTAAAGGTGGGCTTACCGTGCAAATATGGTGTGCATTGTGGGATATTGTGCCAGTAACTGTGTAATGTACAGTATTTTAAGCAGATCTGTATTCTTTTCTACATAGCAGTTCTGTTATGTTATGCAAACAGTAGTTATGTCTATTGGCAATTGCAATACTCAGTAACAGGATACATATCATTTGTATTCATCTGACAGTTTAGCAGCATGATAGCAAAGATAATTGGAAGAGCCAGGTTACCATCCATACATATAACACATGTAATATCCACCTCTCTAGTATTGTTTGCAAGCAATAAGAGCTGTGCATGTGTACATGTTATACAAATGTGTAGTGACCCTTGTTACAGGGCTGGACCTCTCTAGAATTGTTTGCAAGCAATAAGAGCTGTGCATGTGTACATGTTATGCAAATGTGTAGTGACCATTGTTACAGGGCTGGGTCAAATGGCTATGTGCACACCTACATAGAGTGGATATTGACAGTAGAGGCACAGAGTAGAGACACACTGGTTGAACTACCAGGTTTGTGTAGCCCAGCATCTCATTGCCAACCTAACAGCCGCTTGCACATACTGTATGTGAGGTAGTGCACAGTACTGGTAATGAAACAGGTTGCATATCATCTTTAACTCCAGTGTAACATCTGCAGTAGGAGTGTAAGATGTAGGAGACAGCTGCCCATGTGTAATAGCCACTTACACTGTCTGATTATATCCTGATCATGTTGATAGTGGCATCAGAGTCTATTGATAAATGACTCTGTTTGGAGAGTGGGTGTCTGTGCCCATCCGAGCTTATGGTCCTGGTGGATATGTGAGTATATACCCAGAGAAGGAAACAGACCTGTAGACACTTGCATCATCTGTAATCAACTAACCGGATGCGATGTGCTCCTCAGAGAAGGATTGCTGCTAAAGGTTGCTACAATGTTTCCATAATAGCCATTGTTGTCACGTCCATAACACAAATATTTACATGTGAGCATCACTGTCTAAAACATCTTCATAAGCAATACGTAAACTTAATACAATACTTGGTACTTGTAGTACTGAATGCTCAAACAGGCATGTTCACTAGTCAGCTACCGGTGTTTACTAATGTCAGCTTTATGTATGTGGCCATCCTGGGGGAATGTAATCTCTATGCCATGTACACTGCCAAACCCACCTAACAACACGTCCCACACATTGTTTGGGATGCAGCTACTGGGGTAAGCTGGAAGGCAGCCCAGTCTACAGCCATGACTGGACTGGACAGTCATGAGGTGTAGGTTAATACATGCATCTCATCAACACAACCAACACATACCCTTACCAGAACACAGTAAGGACACCCACACACACTAACAGAAATCACACACATTCACAGTTTCTTCTAAGTATCTGGCCAAACAATTGAACTCCCAAGCAGGAAGAGACAGACACCAAAATACACAAAATGGATGACATAGTTTGCATAATTGTGCCACACCTCAGAACACGTGGCTGAAAACATGCCCAACAGTACTCATTTGTGAATGCAAACTCTAGCACTATGTTGCACACCAACCTATACTCAGGCATACATACTAACAGCTGCCTATCTGCCATGATTAGCCACATACCCATACACTCAGACCACCTTTTGAACTATACACATGGCTCTGGCATATTCCATGTTGTTGTGCAGGACCTGTGATTCAGTAGCCTGGACTGCATAGAAACACATGTAGAAACTGTCAGGTCTTGTAGCCCATGTAGGTATGTCCCAAGGCCTGGGTAGCATTCTGCCATTGGCCAGAATGATACTGCAGTACAGGGACAAAAGGATTGTATTCCACAATTGTCTAGTGCAGTGGTGCAAGTCAAAGGGTATCCAGTATCTGTCTTCCTGGGATAACATGGTTGACAGACCATGATGCTTTGCCAGACAGGGCCTATACCTGTCACCCCTGGGAATCTGGATACTGCCTAGGGCTCATGCTTCCCATATAGTGCCTTCAGCATGCACAGTTCAAGTGAAGGTCCACTGCTGTTACAGGGACAGCCAAGCAATAAACTGTGGGTCTTGCTACACAATGATACATGTCAGAAACACTATATGGACACACATATGTCAATCCCTAACATGGAGGACATATCTGTGTAGTGGCTGAGACATGTTTCAATGCTCTGGAGAGCACACCTGCATGACCATATTATAATACATACCTCACCTCTTGCCCATTATCCTTCATTGGAACACACGGGCCGCAGGTGTGTCCATATTCCTGAAGGATATGTACACCCCCATGCTAGTTGCACTTGCATAACTTCAGATGCATTATGCTGAGCAACTACCTTTGTGCCAAAGTGGAATTCAAATTGCACCTTGCGACAGATCAACCACCATGCCACAGATTTCCCAACTGTCATAATGTGCTGTAATGGGGAAGATTAGGTCTGAGACAGAACCATAATAATGGCTACTCTCAACTATTCCATTATGAACTGGGAAGACTCCTCATGTACCAACATCTACGCTCAGTGCATGTTGGATTCCATCGACACAGTGACCTGGATCACAGTAGTCACACAAACAGGGCTAACAGTATGCTACACATAGTCAGTCACCAATGCCAATGTTATGTTTCCTAAGAGCAGAGTGGTGACTGTCATGGCACCCATGCAGATGGACAATGCATGTGCAAATGCTGAATCCTACACAAATGAACCTTGAGCAGTCACATACATGCAGTGATTGTGCCATTGAAACAGAACCAGGATTCAACCAAACACAAACAAGAAGGCAAACTGGTGGTACCATGCTTTAAACTGTACCACAGAAGGTAGTAACTGTTGCAAGAGTGAACACACATGAGTGTAGGTGATCCCTGGTCAGCCTCAGTAAGATGCAGATACACCATATAAAACCACACAAAGCTACAGTGAAACGAATCAGCCACATATTATGAGACCAAGCACAGAGCATTCTATAGCTGTGTCATTAATCGTAATGGCAATGACAAGACCTGCCGTGCTGCACAGCACTATGGCATGGGAAGTACTGCACCTACAGAAATAACACCTGTTAATCCAGATAGGGTCTTGGAAAACCTAAACCCACTCCCACCTCCCCCCCCAACAGGCACACTTAGTAATATATCCATGTACACTACAGGACCCCTGTAATAACGACTATGCAGGTACAAGCTGCACTCTCCAAAGCCATACATACAACTTTCATGGGACCTGTAAACATCCCAGGGTGTATCCTACACAAATGTAAGCACAATCAGCTATCCACATATACATCATGTTCAATCATAGCTCCATGTTAGTCTGTGTACACACCAAATGGTGCACAGCAACAATTATCACACCCCACAAAGGGGGAGACACCATTGATAATGGGAAATAGTGCACAACTACCCTGCTGAGTCTGGTCTGTAAGGCCATGCACCATGATCAACGTATTTGATGTACTCAGTACAGATGTAGATGTACTCAGTACAAATGTAGATGACAGTAGGGTTGATTCACACTGCATATCTTGTCCTTGCCAGGTCATAGGACACCATCACCCATACTGTGTTCCAGCTACACTCAGTAAACTAGGTGTATATTCCTATGTCACAGGAGTGGTTGGCAACTGGACCGCTGGCAGAACCAGCACTACAGAAGGTGTCTGACTAATACACGCACATCAAACCAGTGCCAGCCACAGTAATACAGAGTTCATTCCTGGTACTCCCCCTCTTTGTTATCTATATCACACAGACTAACACAGAAGGCATCAGCCTATTGATGTTTGCTAATGACTATGAACTAGGAGCAATAGTTGACTTAATGTGTGCTGCATTCAACATGCAGAAGGGCCTTAGTGTGTCAGATGAGTGGTGTGTGATGTATGGCCACAATCTGACAGCTAAGGATTGCATTGTCATCCCCTGTGTTACAAACCCTGTACCCATGAACTACCACCTAGGCAGCAGTCAACATAATGGCAACTGTGTGTATGGGATGCATCCGGACAGTACTCTTTCCTTTGATAGTTACTTCACCACACCAGACAGGTAGTCATATGTGGCACCCCTAATCATGGCAGGGTGCCATCCAGGAATATAGAGATAATTGCTCAGCCATACTTAACACCCATGTGACCCATAATAGATCACATATTTCCTTTAAGAGTTATTTCCCATGTGTAGATGGCCTACATTGCCCTTCCCAATCCCTAGCTGCACTATGTAGCATGCAGCCTACCCTGAATAAAGCCATGTCCAACCCAGAGGTGTTGGACATGCTACTATTAACACATCCTGATTCCAAATAAACACATACTTCATGGACATCCACCTTTCTAGTACAAGGATCACAACATGCCTGACAGACCTCTGTCCCATACACTTAACATACTCTTGCCATACTATGCATCCCTGACCAGTGAAGCTGCACATAGCCCCGCTCTGTGACATGGTGTGATGACCGCATGCCAAATATATCAGTAACCCTGTGGATCAGTTCTGTGGCACTGCTTGAACTGGCCACTGAAACGTGCCTGTCTGTTGCTTACAGCTAGGTAACCTGTCTGCCTAGGCTCATAAATGGCCCAGGGCATACAGCCTACTAGATCACTATGACCATACATGCTATAGTTGATATCCAACCCTGCAAATACTATCAGGCTAGCTATTGTCCCATGTGTCACACATGTGCAACACAGGCAATACATGGCAGGATGCTACACAGCTGTACAGTGCCATGTAGATGTATATGGCAAAACACATACATGCTTGTAAGTCTGCAGGGTCACAGGTCATGTCCCTAACAGCTATGTATGACTATATATGTGACACATACACAGCATTAAGGTCAATTGCATTAATGTGAACACATCCAGGCATGTGCTGATAGGTAAAGACACTAGTACAGGCAAACAGACTTGCCCACATCAAGACAACATCCACATGGAGTATGAGCAATGTCATCACATGACACACACATATATGGTGATAACATCACATCACCAGTAAGTGTCAAATGTGTGTGACTTATACATGTCAGTGGTGCTAGTGTCATATAGATTTGCAAAGACATATGTAATCTTAATAAATGTAATACACATGTATGTTTAGCTGTACTTATGTACTTCTCTGTGAGTTACTGTGACCTGTCTCCATCATTATGTCTTCCAGGTATGCCACATAGCAGGCTACCAGCGTACAGCTGCATGGAGGATGAGGTCCTCGTCCCATACCTCCTCAACAACCATACAACACTCTTCAGCCATGTGCCACAGGATGCACAGCAGCAGGATGCCCTGTGGGAGGAACTCTGCAGGAGGGTAAATGATGTTGGTAGTCACAATCGCACCTATCAGCAGGTGCACTGACACTGCACTGACCTCATAAGATGGGTGAAACAGCATGCTAATGCAATCGCCAGGGAATAAAGTGCAACAGGTGGGGGAGCCACTCACCCAGCCCCCACTCACATGTACCGAGGAGCTACTGGCCAACCTGGGGACACATGCAGACCTCCATCCACAAGCTTTAGCTGGTATTGTGGAGGAGGGTGTTTCTCAACCACCGAGCCTGGAATTGCCTGGTAAGTCAGTACTGCACATAAAAAACAACTATATTTCACATAGTTACATGTGTTACTGTACAATATGTAATGTAACATCATATGCAAGGCATGTATGCACACATGCCACATACTATAGTCTGCTACTCTATGTATGCACAGATGTGCATACTCCATAGTATAGTGTATTGTACTGGCTTATATGCTAACATGGACATTGCACCCTGTAGCTATCACACAGGTGTGGATAATGATTTTACTGCTGTGACACTCCTTTTTAGGTACCTCTGGCATTGTGCAGTGACAGCAGCCTGTGACAGGTGAGATTGTTATTATTTACCAGGCTTGATAATGCACGGATCATATTAATTGCATGCTATCTGCCATAACACACGTACACATAATGTATGGTGGTCCTGTTAATAGACGCTGGTCAGACCTGCAATGCATCACAGTGGTTACCCATGTGAAACAATTGAAGACTATATGAAACACCTACACTAAACCTTCCAAACTTGCATTGCCAGATGTGTGGACAACAGTGAATACAATGGTGGAGGTGTGTTTCACTGTAGGAACAGGTACTACATATCAGCATTACACATGTTGGGAATACAAACAGTACTGTACAGAGATCATATGTGTGCACACACTCTAAATGTGTTGGAGCTGGAGTATGACCGGCCCACATAATATACCCTTGTGGATTATACCCTTGCTATGAATGTCACACAATGTCATGTGCTATCTGACATGCCCATGACATGTAGTGGGATGACTGCAACACTGATCAACTATCCTACAAAACATGATGTCTCACATTCCATACATACCACCTTTCGTCTGCATAACCCTGTCCTCAGTGGAGCATATGACATCTATGGGTGTATTTCATATGGGATAACCACTGACATGTGAAATAAGATGGGCATCACAACCATTGAACAGAACATGTGTACACATGACCATGGAGGATGGCCAGGGACATGAAGCAACACACACAGTAGAAGTGATGTACATGTGTGTACACCCGGTTGTACATTGGCTCGACACAGTACAACTATGGCCTTTGTGTAATGGTGATATTGCAAATGTGAAACACTAAACATCATACAGGCCTGTGCACAGCTTGTATAGGCATAACATGAAACCACCACATAACATGTCTTGAACATCTTGAGTGTGTCACGACATTAAAGCATTCACCTATGCAGTATCCAAATACATACATGTGTTGCACAACATACACATACAACCACATCAGGCCACAGATACAGTACATTCACCTTGCTGGTGTCAGACATCACTGTCATGCCTGCTCCTCATGTGTGTGAGGTACACAGATGGCATGTGGGGCATAGAGTACTGCTAAGTTAGCCATGTGTGGGCATAGTTGCCAGCCAGCAGTAATATGGTTGCAGATGTGCAGGGGTGTCATCTGTATGCCCTTCTGTGACCTGTGTCACACATTCCACATTAGGGTTTAATGTGTATACACCTCAGTGATGTGGGTCACATTCCACATTAGATATGTATTGTATGTGAACATAGTCATGGCTATGAACTGTGTCAGTAGCTCACACTGTATAGCAATTTTGAAGCCACATGATGCCCTGCAATGGCTATGCACATCAGCGCAATGTGCAGTATGTCACTGCATATTTGTAGGGCGGACAGACAACATTGAATCAGCTGAAGACCCATGTTAGTATAACACGTCCCTGCATTGGGGCACCATTACCGTACTGTAG
This sequence comes from Protopterus annectens, assembly GCF_019279795.1. Classification (NCBI taxonomy): domain Eukaryota; kingdom Metazoa; phylum Chordata; order Ceratodontiformes; family Protopteridae; genus Protopterus; species Protopterus annectens. The sequence continues at coordinate 1,065,575,404 of NC_056746.1, read as the reverse complement.
ATTGGAAAGGACACCATTGTGTCACACATGCATGCATGTCATTCAACACGTCAGCAGAAGACATGTCATACTACATGTGATTGGCAAGGTCATACGCCCCACAGCAGGCCGGTGTACTGTAAACCTGTGCTGGTCTGTGGCACTATTGCAAAGTAGGGACAGTCATGTCAAACGTGTGTGTACAGCCACATGCACAATGTCTAGACTCAGCTCAAGGGTAGGTGGAATAATGTTGAACAGACATGCACTGCTTTGGGGGAGATATGCAAGCTAGGGCTCAGGCAAACATAGTATGCAGTTGACATACCCTTCTGCTCATGTCCTCACACATAGGGGTGGTGGCCAACACAAAGCATCAGTGGCAGATGTACAAAAGTCAGCGATGGTCTGTTAACATGTGATGCATGTTGCACACACCATGGCAGTGCGGTGCAGCGGTGCAAAATGCATGCATTGGGTTGCAGGTATGGGGCATAGGTTACTAACACAAATGGTGCAATACAGGTATGTATGCTAACCACTACTATAATTGTGTAATGTGCATGCTGTCTGCTATAACACATGCATGCTGTTGTGTGCAACTCAGGGATGTATGATAACTAACACTATAATTGTCTAAGCTGAAACTATAATTGTCTAAGCTGAATGCCATCTGCCATATCACCTGCATGTAGTGTGTTTGTCTGTGTGTCAGTGTGTCAGTGTGTCAGTTGTGTGTGTTTGTCAGTTGTGTGTCAGTATGTCAGTTGTGTCAGTGTGTGTGTGTGTGTGTGTGTGTGTGTGTGTCAGTGTGTGTCAGAGTGTGTGTGTGTGTGTGTGTGTGTGTGTGTGTGTGTGTGTGTGTGTGTGTGTGTGTGAGTCTGAGTCTGTCAAGTGTGTGTGTGTGTGTGTGTGTGTGTGTGTGTGTGTGTGTGTGTGTGTGTGTGTGTCTGGTATAACTTGTAATGTACAGTTCTTGTCTTCTCCTCACAGGTGTTGATGTAGGTGCGTTGCCCTCCTGCGGTCCACCTGATGTTAGTGTCCCCACAGACTCTAGCAGTGATGATGATGGTATGATTGAGGCACAGGCAGGGTTGTCAGGGGCTGAATCTGTGCCATTGGTTGCCATTCCACCTGTATCCCCCTCATCCTCGCACACAGTTCCCCTGCCTACACATACCCCATCACCACTGGCCATAGAGGAAGGACAGATGGCAGGTGGTAGCATGGAACCGGGAAGTGTGGTGACTAGGGAAGGTGTGCCTGCACACCATGATCCCAGTCAACTGACTGGTGATGTCCCACACAGGCATGTGCCCAGCGCTGCTCGTAGGAGGACCACTGGCCAACATGCCCCTGCGAGACAAAGCACATCAGCTGGAGTCACCAGACGCATGTTTCAAGCTGTAATGGAGGCATAGGTACAAGCTGAACAGCACAACAGAGAAGGTCTGAGGCTTCAGAGGGCTGCTGTCCGTTCATTAACGGACAACATCCAGGCACTTGCAAATGCTCAACATCATCTTGCAGATGTTTTGGATAGATGATTGGGTGACATGGTAGGAGTCCTTGACCATGGCATGTCAGTCCTCGAGCGTGGAATGTCTGTGATGGAACATCTGGTGGGAGTGAAGCATCAGGCACATGGATGTAGGTCAGCTACATCACCTGTTGAAGGTCTACATGAACATGCTACTGCACATGCCCGCTCCCATAGTGGTGGTAGCAGCAGCAGTGCAGCTGGTGCTGTGCAGTCCACACCAGGACACAGCAGGCCACGTGCACATGGTCCTAGACAGTCCCAACAGGGACACAATTCCAGTGGACATGTTGTCATCAGACAGTACCCAATCTGGACCTATGCCTGTTACTGCCCGTGCAACCCCTGGCAGGCACAGGTCACATGGCTGTAGCCGGACACCATGAACTGTGAAACCTGCCTTTTACAGTCTGCAGCTGTCAATAATACCCCTGTGTAGGCCAACCACATGCCAGACCTGTGTGCATGCATACACACACACACCAGAAACAAATGTAGGGCACCTCAACAGACACACGCATAACATCCACACATGCCCAATGATATCACAGTCCCTAACACACATACATGATGTCATCCAATGGCGCAGCCTAGGCCTCTGGCAAACATTATCACTCTGTACATATAAAGATGCTTGTGCCTCATCCCTGTCATCCACACTATTGGTTCAGGGACATGCTCATATGGTCTGATGCACAGGGTGAGCATACTAGGTAGACAATTGTAGATTAATATTGTTGAGTAGTGTTGACAGACAGCAGACATACCATGTATTACAGTTTTAGAATTAATTTTGTATGTTTGACAGTATGTATCATGTGTAACAACACTAACAGCATGTTGCTCTTGGCATTCTGCCTTCCTCTTTCAGGTGTAGTTGCATGTGCCAGGGGATGTCGGTGTTTGCGGTTAGTGTCCCATATTTACATGTTGACTACCCACAGGTCAGTATGACAATACCTGCATGCACTTTGTAGCTTCCATATGACAGTTATATTCTCCCATGTTTCAATTATGTTTACTGTTCCAATGATCCAAGAGCATGATAGCTGTGTAGTAAGCTACTGTATTCAGAGCCATCACATCCATAGTGGGTGACATCACAGGTATGGTTACCTGGAGTGGGGAGGAGGTACAAGAGTGGTATGGCGGATGACAAGGGTAAAGGCCAGTGGAAATAGTGGCTTCTCATTGGGAAGCAGTAATACCCACTGCCATGGTAGCATGCAAACACAGAGACATCCACACACTCAGGGATTCCCAGACACAGTAACACACACTCTGACACACACACACACACACACACACACACACACACACACACACACACACACACACACACACACACACACACACAGTTGCCAGTGTTCGGATGAGAACCCCTGCCTATGTGCATATCATCATTATAGTACTATGCAATTACAAGAAGCACCACAGAGATTACACATGTACAGGTAGTCGGAATGGCCTAAGATCGAGGACATCGACAGGGATACTACAGTGCAGTGAGTGTATGTGGGGAGGGGGTCCACCAGTAGGCTATGTAACAAGAGGTCACACCCCAGGGTGTAAATGTTAACAGGCAGTTAGAATGCCCGTTTATGATTGATGATATCAACAGGGATACTAGATTGCATTGAGTGGATGGGGGGAGGGGCATTAACATTTCACTATGGTAAAATACAGCCTTACTCTATGGACCGGACAGCCATACACACAGACAGCCATACACACACACACACACACACACACACACACACACACACACACACACACACACACACACACACACACACACACACACACACTGTGGCACTCACAAAGCTATACACCTATGTCACACACATACAGACACTTTACATGTGTGAGGTTCAACCACCTGCCTCTGCCTTTCTTTCTACACTTCACTCTGTACTGGTGTCAACAACAGTGTTCAGGAGAGTGAAAACATGTGAGATATATTCCCAACCATAAGTGACATATATGGACACACCCACACCCACACATGCCAGTACTGTGAATCAAACACCTGCCTATCTCATGATAGGTATTACAGAAGTACAGCACTATCACATTTGCTACAAAGCTTACTGACTCTTTCCTTTGCCAACTGTGCTGATATATGCACAATATATGCACAGGGGAGGTATTACTGTTACAGGTGTTATGAGGTTTGCCTTCAGTGTGACCCTTACTGCATCCTACATTGTCTGTCTTCCACTTCAATTAACAAAGCCAGACCTTAGCAGTTACACATGTTATTGTAGGAATGGCTGTAACATACCAGTGAGCTGTCGTCAGTAATAATTCATCTGCAAAGAAGCCCCACCACTTAGTAGTCATGTCCAAATATCTGTTCATACCTAATGTACGGCTTACTGTACTTAGAGCATATCACCATATACAGTTGGCAATTTTGAGGCTGTATTGCAACAGCATGATGTACTAAAACAACAGTCACCTTCAGACATCAGACACTGCACACACATGGAATCTACACAAACATCAATACATGTACACATATGCGGTCTACATTAGTAAGTGCACTAGCAGGTCAAGAGGATACATTCCACACCTTCCCCACGCCATGTGTGAAACATAGCCGAGCATTTCACCATAATGGATGTTGTATTCATGTACTGGTAGGACACCACCACCTTCAACGAGTAGCCAAGTGTACATATATGACAACAGCACATATCAGCGAAACACACACAGCATTATTCCATGTCATGCTCCTACAAACTGTTACTTGACAGTGCCATGGTGAAGCCAGGGCAATGTAATGGTCAACAGTGAGCACATCAAATTTGCCACACACACCTCATGTTTACTGGAAGAGTGCCAGCAATGTGCTCTGTTAGAGGCAGTACACTCGTTCAAGCATGTGCGAGGTCTGTGGCTTGTAAACATCTCACCCCAGCACGTACTGGCTATTGTGGTACTAAGGCTAATGTCCAGACAGCACACAGCATGCATGGCTTGCAATTGTTGACATGGAGTATATGTAGGAGCTGTGGCCACATATGGCTGTACATGTCATGAACATATCACCTGTGGTTACTCAGGAACCTACAGAGTAGAGCTGGATTTCCCTGTGTCTGACAATACAGGCCTTGTGTAGGTCCTATGATCCTGTTATTTGGGTATGTTTGTAGGCATTGCATTAGGTGGACATGTCTAATGACATACATGCCACATGGGGTGTTGTATGATATGATAGGTGTCATAGGTGACCAGTAGAGAGGGAATATTACCTCTGTTAACATAGATATCAAACCTTATGTACTGTTAGCATGCTATTTGCCATGTGCATGTGGCTATTTTTCTTTTGAAGTTAGCCTTGGATGATTTCATGAGGAACCTCAGTTTCTTACTGATACTGATCAGGGATGTCTTTCCTTCTTGGGATATGCTTTTTTTCTGAACTAGTTTCCTCCTTCTATTGTATAGCCTGTTTATTGTAGGGGTCCACCAAACTGGTTTCCTTCTCTTACAGGAGTGAGTCTTAGTTTTGCTAGGGATGGCACAATCCATGCATCCTTGTGGGTGCTCATAGAGTGCATTTGTAAAGGTTTCTGCATCTTGGGCAGCGTTATTATTTAGTGTGGGGGCTGTGAAACTTACCACCTCTGTCTTAAGTAAGGTGAAGTTTGCTTTAGAAAAGTTTTTTACTGTGGTTTCCTTAGTTGGGGGTGGTGGTGGTGTGTGGACATCCAGAGTGATTAGTTTATGGTCTGATCTAACTAGTGACAGGTTGACCTCCGGTGTGGAACACCTGTCGCCCACGTAAGTGATGACCAGGTCCAATATGTTTTCACCTCTGGTAGAGGAGTTTACCAGCTGATCCAGGGCATTTGAGTTGATGAAATCCAGGAAGCGCTGGGCCTGGGAATTTGTACTTGAGTAGTTTTCCCAGTAAATGGTAGGGTAATTGAAATTGTCCAATATCAGGGTGTTTGGTAGGATCTTCATGTTTTCCACTGTCTCCAGAAAGATGGAGTGGTGGTCCTAGGTCACGGAGGGTGATCTGTAGCAGGCCACAATTTGCAATGCAGATTTGCCCGATGTTAGTTGCACATGGATGATCTCAGAGGTATCATACTGCGCCACTAACCTGGAGGTGTAGCTATCTTTGATGAATATGGATACACCCTCTCCTTTTGTGTTTCAGTCCATGTTCTGTGGCCGAAATGTGTGGTATGAGTTGTAGCCCGGTAGTGCTGGGGTGCTCTCTGGAGCCTTGAACCAGGTTTCAGTTACTGCACAGATGTCAACATGAATGCGACCTAGGTATTATCCACACACACACGTGAAACATGGATGCATGTGCTCTGTGTTGAAGGCTTGTCATTCAGTCATGACAGCCCAGAATGACAGACACTGGACAACCTCATAATAACAGCAGGACATTGGCTCATTGTTTTGGTCTAGCAGTTGCCACTCATACCATGACATCACTGCGAGTGGCAACTGCTAGACCAAAACACAGCTGGGAGAAGTCATCTTGACACCTGAACCTCAGTACCATTACACAATGTGGCTCACACATTATGCTTGCACATGCCACTGTTCCAAGTATAATGCCACTGTCCACAACCTGCTATCAATGTATGCCTTTCAGGCCAGCAAGGTGTGTGACACATGCTGTAGGTAGCATCCGCCTGTGTGTCCCAGGTAACCTATTGTCTGTCACGTCCACACATGCATGAATGTGCATACTTAACATATATATGTCAGTACTTCATGTACATGCATGCATGTGTATCACACAGCACAGACACAGATATATAATTTATGGGCCACATACAGGTATCAGGTAGTAAACTAGTATGATGGCATATACACTGACAGGTAAGATGTACATAGCTGTAAACCTGTGTGTTTATAATATGAGTCCATTGCAACATGTTCTGTACATGTAAGTGTATGAGCATGCACACTGTGGCCTTCTGTGGTTAGAATTGGGGTGCATCCCAAACAGCCCAGTGCTACTACGTGTATGAGTGCACCCACTGCCAACTTGTGTAATTTGAATCAGTGCATCCAACAAGCCCTTTGTTACTAAGTGTATGAGCATGTCCAGTATAACCTTGTGTAGTTGTAGTCATAGTGCATCCCAGATGGCCCTGTGCTGCTAAGTGTATGCCCACTGTAACCCTGTATAGTGATAGTAGTTGTCCATTCCACAGATGGGCATACTCCAGTTCACATTCCTGTTGTGCTACAACTATACCTCTCAGGCCTACCTATGTACTACCTGTAGATGATGTGTCTTGTTTGTGCATACAGGTTGTAATGGACACCTACTTTAAACACACAAGTTTACAGCTATGTACTTCGTGACTGTCAGTCTCCCTGTTGTTGTCCTCAATCTTAGAAGGGCATTCTGACTGCCTTGGAATGTGTAATCTTTGTGGCGTGTCATGTAACTGCGAAGTACTGTAATAGTGATCTGTAGATAGGCAGGAGTTCTGATCCCACCACTGGCAACTGTGTGTGTGTGTTTGTTTGTGTGTGTCAACAAATGCCTGAGTGTGTATCAGCAAATATCTGAGTGTGTGTGTGTGTGTGTGTGTGTGTGTGTGTGTGTGTGTGTGTGTGTGTGTGTGTGTGTGTGTGTGTGTGTGTGTGTGTGTGTGTGTGTGTGTGTGTGTCTCAGCAAATGTCTGAGTGTGTGTGTCAGCAAATGGCTGAATGTGGTTGTGTGTGTATATTTGTGTCTGCATCTTGTCATGACAGCGGGTTTTGCTGCATTACAAAGAGATACTACCTTTTGCACTGGCCTTTATCCTTGTCAACTGCTAAACCTCTCTCTTCCCCCCTCCCCACTGCAAGTAATCAGTCCTGTGATGTCACCCAGCTCAGAAGTGGAATTAGAGTAAGTTTAATTGTATGTGTTCTGTGGCACATACCCCAACTGCATACCACTGTACTAGTTACCTTTACATAGGCAAGACGTGTATGCACAATACTGGCGAGTGTGTGCATGTTTGTGTATGTGACTACCCTGTAGCCAGACATATACATGTGTAATGTCTTTTAACCCACCATGGTAGCCATCTGTGGTGACTGGTGTCTACAAACTATTACATAGTATTACATAGTTAGGAATGGTAAAGAATACAGTGAAGCATGACTACAGTTGGGTATGTTATTTTCCTGTGCCACTGTCGAGCAGTGACACAGAAGTGGTTGCCGGGGTGTAAGTCTATACCCGTCATTCCCCCACCCTAACTCCACAATTCCCAGGGTAGATTACATTAGCCATTATTCCCCACCCGAAACTCCACATACACAACAACCATCCCTTCTCTGGTAAACTGCTTAAGATTTAAATGTTATAACACAAGAGATGCCTCTGTTTTGTGTACACGTCAGTTCCTTTGGAACCCTTCTGTGTCACAAAGGGTGTTCAGATGTGTATATATTTGTCATTCCTTTTGGTAAAAACTCAGTACCCATGAACTACCACATAGGTGGCAGTCTACTTAACACTGAAAGTGTGATAAGAGACCTTGGGACACAGGTGGACAGTAGTCTCTCCTTTGATAATCACATCACCACAGTAGTCAGGAAATCTTTCTATGTGGCACACCTCATCACAAAAGGTTTCTCATCCAGGAAAAAAGAGGTCATTGTTCCCCTCTACTCGTCACTCATTAGACCCATTATAGAGTACAGTACCCTTTTTGGTATGTACCTCACAAGACATTTACAACAACTGGAAAGGCCACATAAATACCTCATAAAGAGGATTACCGGCCTCAAAGAGATGCCCTATGCAGACCGTCTCAAAAAACTGTAGCTTTACTCCATTGCATATCGCCTACTCAGAGGCGATCTCTGCCTAACACACAAAGCTATGTCAAACCCAGAGCTTTTAGACATGCTCCACTTAAAGAAATCCCAATCCCTATGAGCTACATGCTCTAGGGACCTAAACCTCATCACCACAATAAACATAACATGCTGGAGGGATAGATTCCTGTCCCAGAGACTTCCTATACTCTGGAACAAAATACCTATCTATATCAAACAAAGCTCCTCATTAGCACTGTTCAAGAAAAATCTTGATGATTGGATAGGAGATAGGAAATTCACCCCAGGGATCACTTCTGTGGCTCTGCTCGACAGTGGCACAAGAAGATAATTTTCTTGGGTGGCGAAAGCCAGGGTACCTTTGGCTAGGCTTATATAGGCCCTAGGGCCAATAGCCTAGTACCTACCTATGAACCTATGAACAGATATATATATGTATATATATATATATATATATATATATATATATATATATATATATATATATGTATATATATATATATATATATATATATATATATATATATATATATAGCTATAGCTGTGCTGTGTACACATCCTGTAGGTGCATATATATATATATATATATATATATATATATATATATATATATATGTAGTGATGACAGTTGTACAGATGTAGACTTGTCTTTGTTGCTTCACAGAATACAGTACATTCAAGGGTTCTGTACATATGTACACAAAGAGTCTGTCACATGTGTTTTCAGCACTGTGGAATACCTGTAGTAAGATGTGCATTATAAACTCCATGCAACATGTATACAAACCAGATGGCTTAGTGGTATGTCCAATGACCTCAGTGTGCATGGTCCAGGGTTCAAGACCTACAAGCCTTGATGATACTGTCAATTAGGACTATATAAGGCAGTTGTAAGCAGGTGTAAATGTGTTTTCATGACAGTAAGCAGCTGTTACATGCAGGTACCAGGCATGTACAACTTGCAGTACACTTGAAATGCCCTTCTTTGGCAATCCTGCTGATGTCACCCACCTACAAATGCACCTCTGGGACTACTGTAACCCATTAATCTCCATGGCGCGTGCTGTAACTGCGTAATGCTGTAGTGTGTTAAACTAGATTGGTAGATGTTCTAATCCCAGAAAGGCCAACTGCGTGTGTGTGTCTGTCTGCCTGCCTGAAAAAGAAACAATATTTTAGAGTATGCACACTCTTTACAATTCACATACTCACCTTTGGCAATCCTGCTGATGTCACCCATGTAGGAATACACCTCTGGGACTACCGTAACCCAGTATTCTCTGTAGCACATGCTTCAACTGCATATTGCTGTAGTGTGATAAACTAGTTAGGTAGGGGTTCTATTCCAAGACAGGCCAACTGTCTGTATGTCTGTCTGTCTGCCTGAGAAAGTAACAATGCTTTTTAGAGTATGCACACTCTTTACAATTCACATAACCACTTTGGTATTCCTGCTGATGTCACCCACCTAGAAATACACCTCTGGGACTGCTATAACCCAGTATTCTTGGTAGCGCCTGCTGTAACCGCGTATTGCTGTAGTGTGATAAACTAGTTAGGTAGGGGTTCTATTCCAAGAGAGGCCAACTGTGTGTGTTTGTGTCTGCCTGAGAAAGTAACAATGCTTTTTAGAGTATGCACACTCTTTACAATTCACATAGCCACCTTTGGCAATCCTGCTGTTGTCACCCACCTAGTAATACACCTCTGGGACTGCTGTAACCCAGTAATCTCCGTAGCTCATACTGTAACTGCGTAATGCTGTAGTGTGATAAACTAGTTAGGTAGGGGTTCTATTCCAAGACATGGCAGGTGGGTGTGTGTCTTTGACAGTCAGAGCCTGTGTAGAGGTGGCTGTGAGTGTCAAACCACTGGACATGTTGGGGAGCGGATTTTGTAGTTTTCCTATATGGTGTCCATATTATATGTCACAATGTCCACCTCATGAGGGGTACAGATGTCAATCAGCAAAAGGACACTCTTAGCAAGCCATACCTCTACATCTGGCAAAAGGCCTGGTGAACAAAATATGCAACCCTACTATTATCTGGAATACGTTCTGTACCCATGTGTCATACACAAACACAGTTGCCTAGAATATCCCATTATGTTGCTAGTACCCTGCACATTGATGACAGATAGTAAGCATGGTGTGATTGCAGTGGGCTGCAGAGGGCATGGCACCCTGTACAGCAGTACAATAGGCACATAATTGCGGACTATGTGCCTTCACTATGTTCCCCACTGGATGCCTGCAACATATGTGGTGCCATCAAATGTGATCCACAGAGGCCATACAATGCCTTACACACATGCCCTGTATGGACTGATGCCACTGACACCAGGGAATACCTGTATCATGCTATCAATGCAGGTGCAGGGTCAACCTGCTGTCTATAAGCAGGTCCTGCCACACTAGGCCAGTATTAGCATATCTGAGGATAACAGTCTGTATACACATGTGCCAGCCAAACCAGGTGGACTTGTACATGTCATTGTACATTACTGTGGGACGTGCACATCCCAGGCAATGTCCATGTCAAGGACTATCAAACACAGACATGGCATGCATTGCAAAGCAATGGCCATACACAATGGTAACCAGGATGTCAGGACAGTTCATACCATACTACTCTGTGTGGGACATTGCAGACACTATACCCCTGTACCTACACAGCACACCATTGTCAAGTGGCATGATGCCAAGGATTACCCCTCACCCAGCCTTGTACAGCCATCTTGCACAGCCAACCACTACACACCCATGAAGCAATGCACACATGCATGTCAGTACTGGCACCTTGTGTCTGTGTGTGGGGTATGATGCTACCAACCACAGTCACACCCAGTATAACTCCCATTGGCATACTGACTGATATCAAACACATTCACATGCCATAGCCCATAGAACCTCAGGATATCCCCTGTGGTGCATGTAGTACCTGTGCATTACTACAGTGTGGCAAACTAAGTAGTTAGGAAGTGTATTTGTGGGCCTGGCAAAGTGTGGCAATGTGAGTCCATTAGAAAGTGTGGTTGTGTTGACAATGACATCCGTTCATGTGGACAGCCATGTGTGCTACACCTTATGTATGTCTACTATATCTCTGTTGCAGTTGTCACTCACCAGCACACATATATCTTCTTACAGCACACCAACATGTCAGCTTTGTGGCATATGGAGTAACTGCATGCACTTGTAATAGTAATGACTAGTCAGTCAGGGGTTAGTACCCCTGTACTGGTAGTTGTGTGACAGATGATACTTAGGTTTTAGTCTCCAAGCCCTTCTCTGATGTACTTTGCCTCTGTCTGTCCATCCCACACACTCTCTGGTGGATGTGGAGTTGCACACCTGCTCAGCAGTGGCTTGTGTTTTGTAAGTGATGGTCATGATCAGGTGATGGCCTCTGCACCTATTGCAGTCCTCCTCTAGCTGATTGCATGTGGAACAGCTGTGATGATTTTCCCATAGCCAATAGCATGGAAACACAGTTCAATATCTAGGAACATCATGTTGGTGTTTGCCCATGACAGTCGCTGTGAGTGGACCCTGGATCTGGTGTTTGGTAAACGGCATCACAGATGATATCTGGATGTTCCTCAAACAACATACACAGTGGAAAGTAGCCTAAAGACAGGAGAGTGATGTGCCAGTCATGACTACAGCATGTAAGCGTAGCTATGCTTCATTGAGACTACTGCCAGTTTAACAAGTTGTGTGTGGTAATGGCTATTCTGCATGTTTTAAAACTGACAAGACAGTGCTCTGTTTGTGAGGGAACCCCCATCTGTAGGGCCATCTGTGGACTGGTCAGTGTGTGGATCCATTTGTTTCCTGTGTTACACACTGAACACACATCTGTGAACTGCAGAAGCATAGTGTGAGGATTGCGGGCAGTACATGGTGATAGTGATGAGAGTTACTGCCATTGCATCCCTGATTGGACATATGTCACATGAAACAGTGGCATGACAGTCACTTTCTGGGGTTCTCAGTGACATGCCAATAATGGGCCACTGTTCATAGCTGCAGTCACAAGTCTTCTACACTTTGTACAAATGTCATGCAGCATATATGCATGTGTTGTGCTCCCTCTGCAAATGTATACCATCTGTTGTCTTGGGTTGATGGTCATATCTATGCATGCTGTTATAAGTAATCCTGAATGCTGTTGACTATTACTAAGCCATATCTGTGTTAAAACTGCAACACCAACATGTATCATCATGAAACTCATAAACAAAGACATTGGTAACCTCCAAACTCTGGATCCCACCCAGTTCGGGTTTGTGAAAGGCAGATCATGCCTCCTGAACCTGATTGACTTCTTTGAGGCAGTCACCAAAGCCGTGGATGAGGCTACGGTGGTTCACACAGCCTATCTTGACCTCGCCAAGGCTTTCAACACCATCCCCCATTCTGGAATTATAGCTAAACTCACTAAACTAGGTATAAATCCCTACATCACAAGATGGGTTGCCAACTGGCTTACTGACAGAACCCACACTGTAAAAGTTGCAGACTCCAAATCTGACCTCAAAGCAGTGACAAGTGGAGTACCACAGGGTTCCATCCTGGGACCTCTCCTGTTTGGTATCTACTTCTCTGAAGTACAGGCTAACACAGAAGGCCTCTGGCTAATGAAATTCGTAGATGACTGCAAACTAGGAGTCATAGTCAATCCCCAAATGATGTGGACATCCTACAGAAGGGCCTCACTGAGACAGATGCCTGGTGTCAGAGGCATGGCCTCAAGCTCAATGCCAAAAAGTGCAGTGTCATCCCCTTTGGTAAAAACTCTGTACCCATGAACTACCACATAGGCAGCAATCTACTTAACACCGAATGCGTGATAAGAAACCTTGGGACCCAGGTGGACAGTAGTCTCTCCTTTGATAGTCACATCACCACAGTAGTCAGGAACTCCTTCTACATGGCACAACTCATCATAAAAGGGTTCTCATTCAGGAAAAAAGAGGTCATTGTTCCCCTCTACTAGTCACTCATTAGACTCATTATAGAGTACAATGCCCCTTTTGGAATGTACCTCACAAGACATCTGCAGCAGCTGGAAAGGCCTCAGAAGTACCTCACAAAGAGGATTACTGGCCTCAAACAAATGCCCTACACTGACCGCCTCAAAAAACTCCAGCTTTACTCCATAGCATATCGCCTACTCCGAGGTGATCTCTGCCTAACGTATAAAGCTATGTCAAACCCAGAGCTGTTGGACATGCTACACCTAAAGAAATCCCAATCCCTCTGAGCTGCACACTCTAGGGGACCTAAACCTTGTCACCACAATAAACAGGACATGCTGGAGGGATAGATTCCTGTCCCAGAGACTTCCTATACTCTGGAACAAGCTACCCATCTATGTCAAGAAAATTTCTTCATTAGCACTCTTCAAGAAAAATCTTGATGAATGGATGGGAAATATGAAATACACCCCGGGGATCACTTCTGTGTCTCTCATTGACAGTGGCACAGGAAAATAACTTTCTTGGGTGGCGTAAGCCATAGAACCTTTCTGGCTAGGCTTACATAGGCCCTTGGGCCAATAGCCTAGTACCTACCTATGAACCATAGGTTGTATGGGTTTGGAGGTCCTGGCAGAGCCTCCTGTCCCACTTCAGCTGGTCATGGCACCGGGCACCAGCACATCTGGGGCTCAGCCTTGGACCTCTCCCTCTGTTGGCTGTGCACCACCTTCTGGTGGAACCACCACTGAAGATGGGGCTTGTCCCCCCTGGGAGCAGGTCTAGACAGGGACTTGTCCGCTGTTGTACAGTCCCAGATGTGGTGCGTAGGGGGCTCAATAAGGGGTTTTGAGGCCAGATATGCCAGCGCAAGGGCAGAGTGTCACATTTACAGGGTGAGCCTGTCCCCTCCTAGACAGCCCCCAGCACTGCCACCTTTGCGGCTGTTTTGGTGCAGTGGTGGTGGCCCATGGCTGGTGAGCTCCATCCCACTGTTTCCATCTGGGGGCTCATGGGCTTGTGACTGCCAAACACCCCTCCTCGTCCAAGGTGCATACCCCCCACATGTGTCATATACTGACCCTGTTATGCTGTCTTGTCTGTCATCCTACCCAACCTATCCTCCACAAGCATACCTACTCTCCTTCCCCCACATCCCACTCTCACCCTACAGAAACTAAAGGCCAATCAGTTCCTAGAACAACATTTTCCCCATACATAGCTGTCCATTTCACACACGTCCACTGGACACATGTAACCCTTTTAATATGTATCACAACATACTCCAGTTGTCCTCACCCCTGTCTCCCAAGTACACAATCCTGGTATGCACATGACTCCTAAAGTTTCCAGGTATAAGTGATGCAGATGACCCCATTGTACACAAAATACTAGCGGTCCCTCTATGGTTACCCCATTTACCTTTTTCATGATGATTATGTCGCACACATCACCTTGCAAGAGTACTGTTCTCACATAATGACTGGACAGGAACTGTTGTGTTAATGTAAATAAAATGCACAGAGTGATGTATTTGGCCAATGTACAAATGTTTGCGTGTATGAATGGCACATGTCTGTCCGAGGGAGTCTTGATATTACATAGGACAACACCACTACATACTACAGGCGTTGCTGGTGTTTCCCTTTTCATTCCTTTGTAATGCTTTGTTGTCACATGGGATGTTCTTGATATATATATATATATATATATATATATATATATATATATATATATATATATGTATCTATTATCTATATCTGGACATAAACACTTGCACATACATCTACATGATGGAATGCATTTCCTATACTGTTGAATGACTGCGCTGGATGATATGTTTGTGATAACATCCAATGTCTGTATATCTGCCATGGCTTAATGGTAAATCACAATAGCTGTGTGTGCAGGGTCCTGGTTTCGAGCCTTGCAGAGGCCATTTATTTTGTTGCTGGGCAGAACAAGGCCATTGGATACAGAGTGATTAAGGCACATTAAAGCAGTTGTGAGCGGGTGTGCGTGGGTTTGCATGGAGCTAAGCAATGCTAACCTCCAGTTACAGTTTCTTACACTCGGTTAGCCTGTACATTGCTTCACCAGTGTAATACTTGCATATTGGCGGCCAAACAGGCTTACACCCACTTGCTCCCGCACTTGCAAATGCACTGCATTTGGTGTTTGCATCTGACACTCACACCCTTGGGTGGGAGTGAGGACTATGATATTACCTTGTGATGCCTATTACATTGGATTACATACCTACAGTATCGGGAATGGCTGCCCATTACGCGAAAGCATGCCATTCGACTGTACAGAATCCGCAACCTGTCCAGAGTTTGATTCATATTATTGGTGTGTTCCTCTTACAATCTGCACCTGTCTGGCTAATACATGGGAACTGATACCCTTCAATACAAACAAGTAATTGGGTTTTGGAACCCACATCCTTCAGCCGAGTCATGCTACTGCATACCTAATATTCTATCATCTTTTCTAAGGTTGTAAGTGGAATATGTGCTTTCTGTCCCTATCAGACCACTCAAACGATTGGAGACAAATATCAACTGAATCAGGGACATGTCATAACAACATCAGTGACACATTTAAATTATTAGTGCTATTAACCTGACACATTGACAGACTCAGAGCATATGAATTCATACAAATTTTCTGAGATAAATGTTTATAACGCTTAATTGTTGTCATTATTCATTATGTGTAATTCACTACCTTTCCTCCAAATGTCACTAGTTTTAGGAGGGATTAAGTGGGACAGAGTTAGAATTTGATTCGAAATCAGGGACATCCCTGGAAATCGGGGACAGTTCAGAAGTTTGGTCCCTATTTGTTCCCCCAATGGTTTATGTCCTGTCCAGTGGATTTGCTCTTAGGGTTTGAGAGGTATGGGCGTCAGCTATGCCCATTTTGGAATATTACTTACATCCCTGGGGCGGTCCTAATACGACTGCACCAGACAATACCTGCACGCCTAGGCCCATAATTGCATACCCATAGTTCCCCCACTTGCCCCTCCTTTACAGCACTCATCCTTACTGTGGCTGCAGGTGGGGTATAAACACACCACTACACACCACCCACTCTCCACGTGTCAGGACACATGTCGTACATTGTGTCGACCTATGGGTTATCAGGCTTGCACAACCTACTGGTCAGTGTACATCTACAGACTGGTTTGATGAATCATTACTGGGACTGACTCCAATGATCATTAATTTTTGGGTGTCCCACAAGGGACATCGATGTCTATGTTTCAAGATTAGACCTGGCAGGTCTCTACCACTGGTAGTATCCTGACAGTGGTCTGGGAAGCAGTGGTGTGTTTACTTTTAGCCTAGCTGGGGGGGTGGGCTTGATGCTACATGTTACACATTTGTTTATTGGACCCCTCACCCCTATATGCATGGCCTGTGAACATATGTAATTCGTAACTGCTATATCATATCCTAGCTATATACATGTGTATATTTACAGTCCCATATATATATATATATATATATATATATATATATATATATATATATATATATATATGCACACACATTACTATATAGAGATATATCTGTATATGTATGCATACATGAATACATTTATATATTGCTGTCTATATACATGTCTGCATATGTATATATCTATATGTGGGCATGTATATGTATCCTGTCTCTGTTATTATACATTTGTACTACGGAGAGGGAGAGGTTTATCTCTATGTCGCTATGGATAGATATACACACACATACCTCTACATATATACATCTACATCTAGTTATTCCGTTCCTTGCCATATAGATTACATTTTGCTGCAGTGGGACTTGCAGTGGGTGTGGCTGCTCGTTGGGTGACGCCTCTGCCCAATGAACACATCTGCTTACATCCTGGGGCTGTCCATATAGGCCCACATCAGCCAACACCTGCACACCTGGACTCATAACTAGCTACCCATAGTTCCCCCACCCGCACCTCCTCTACAGCACCCATCCTCACTCTGGGTCCTGATCGGTTCTGAACACACCACTACACGCTGCCCACTCTCCACTTCACGGGACCCATGTCATACATTTGTCTCAACCCATGGGTCATCAGGCTTTACCATCCTTGTATTCCGGGTATGTACACACCCCAACCAGAATGTTCAGCATATCACCTTCTTTTGGTCTTGTCAATTTTTGGGGTGTCTCACAAGGGACGCTCCTGTCTGTGTTCCAAGATTATATTTCTCGGATGCACTGTGTACCCCCCCGGTTGTATCATGCCTGTGGTCTGGGGAGCAGTGGACTATTTACATTGTTTACTGGTTTGTGTGTGTGTTTCCTGTGTCCGGCTGGGGGGGTAGAAGGTCATGCTACGTGTTTCATGTTTCTTGCTTTGGCCCCTCACTTCCATTGGCATAGCCTGTGAACATATGTCATTCTTGTGTGCTGTTTCCTATCATAGCTATATATTCCAATATTCTCTCTTTCAACCACCTGTTATTCTTACCTATGTATAAACTAAAACATACTGTGCAATAGGCAAGATACACTACATTAGATGTCGTACAATCAGCATATTGACTGCTGTTAAAACTGAAACCCTTAAATGGGTGTACGAAGCTTCTACCACTGTGAATATACTTGCAGGCTGTGCAATCTCTACATATGTAGGTACCCAATCTATCAGATCTATTCTTGGTGGTTGATGTATTGTTCCTATAGCAAAGGTGACTCTTTAATGTTCTGTTATTCCTAAATGTAAAATTAGGTTTAGGCCCAATAATGCCTTTTAGATCACTAATTGTGAAAATAATACCCCAATTATTGGTAATCACTTTACAGACAGAATTAATATTACTAGCAAATGTTAATGGCATCCTTAAGGTGTTATCAATAACCCTTGGATATGGCTAGTCATATTATTGTTAATGATTTGAGTATTTGGTTCAATGCTCCCTTCTTCATAGAAATAAGGTCTGCACCTTCCATCTCTATTACTCCAACCTTTGTTAACACATTTATCTATATCGTGTACATTATATCCCCTCTCTAAAAATTCTATCTTTAATAGTTGTAGAGCAGTAGCTAGTTCACTGTCATTGCTGTACAATCTCATGGTCCTGTAGACTTGACCCTTGATGATATTCCGCTTGGTATGGTTAGGATGCATACTTGTGCTATGCAGGTAGTTGTTCTTCCTAACATGTTTCCTATATAGGCTGGTTTTGATATGAATTAAATCATCTTTCCTAACCTTAACATCCAAGAAATCAATCTCATGTACAGAATACTTAGATGTAAACCTAAGGAACGTAGTAGTATTGTTCAAATAAGCAAATAATTCATTTAAATCAGCCTCAGTACCATTCCATAGCAAAAAGATGTCATCCACAAATCTAGTGTACCAGCTAATATGCTCACTGTATTTAGCATTAGATAATACATGAGTTTGTTCCCATTGTACAAGGTAGAGGATTTCTGTGCTTTGAGAACACAAGAATGATTCCATGTGTGGGAAAGTCCTCACATTTGATTTTTTTCAGCACAGCACTGACTTCGGACATTGTACACACTTCTGTGTTTTAGCAGTTTTGTCCCTTCCCTCTTATGCACAACCTATTATTCTATCTACTGTCGAAGTTTGTAAGGGCACATTGATGTTATTTATGTCTGCAAATGGAATGAATGTGTTACAGCGAATGTACTTCTACATATAGATGTCTGCATGTGTGTATGCATATATACTTATAACAAACTCGCTGACCTCCATGGGGCGGTCCAATTAGAACCAGCCCATCCAACCCTGGCATGCCTGGATCCATAATTTCATACCCATAGTTCCTCCACCCCATCCAAGTTCAACATACATGCATACCATCAATTGTCCAGTTGCTATCGCAGCCATGACACACCTCCACACATTGCACTCTCCCGAGCGTTAGGGGCCCTACACGTATGTTGTCCCAACCCATGCATTCTCAGGCTCTCCCACCATTTAGTCCTTGAATATACCTGCCCGTGCTTGTAAAATGGTTGGATGGCCAAATAGCCTATCAATTTTTGTGTAGTCCCACCAGGGACTACCCTCAGTGTGTAGAGTAGACTTAGCAGATCAACAATGCTACTCCCACTGGTAATATCCTGCCTGTGGTGTGAGTAGCATTGCTTTGCTCACTCCTGCCCAGCTTGATATGACATACGCTGACAGCGCTATATAATACTGGGGTTGCTGTTGATTCCCTTCTCATTCCTTTTGTATGCTTTATTGTTAGCATCGTTCTTTCTTCATATATATATATATATATATATATATATATATATATATATATATATATGTATATACGTATATGTGTGTGTGTGTGTGTATATATATATATATATATGGTTCTACCTGACATAATCGAAACCACACAACACCGACAACCACATCACCGACACCACATATTCGACAGTCCATAAAACAAAACACATCCCCAAAATCCTTACAAGCCCACACTACCCTAACCCTAACTTATCCCACACAGCCTTTTCGGTCTTCTGCATTGTCGATGTTCTGCAAATCTTCTGATGTCGGTCTTCTCAGCTGGTCAGGTAGAACCATATATATATATATATATATATATATATATATATATATATATATATATATTATATATCTGTACATACTTATATACATTTCCTATGCTGGGCACTGCTTAGACACACGCAAGTGCACTCAGACTTGCTTACTGGGTACCTATGCTTATTTGTGCTTACACCTGCTTACTATTGCCTTATTCATTATGACAGTGCCACTTTGATTGAATGACATTTAGTTAGATATCTCATGTGATACTCTTATGTTGGTTTTACAGCAAAATTACATTCATTCCACATGGAAAATGATATGTGCTATTGTTGCGCTCGAACAGTGAACGCCTGTTCATCAGGCGGATGCTCTAAACACTACACTATTGACATATACGTTGATTCCACATGTTTTTCTCTATTTGAATGAATTTGATGTGTAACCTATACTTGGCGGAGGGCAGCAATGCATAAACATGCTGCGCTTTGCTTACACCTTCGATATTGCAGGAATTCAAATGTATAAAAGGGACACGGGGAATCTAATTGTGAAAGTTCTAGGGAAGGGCTCAACATTCCACTATGTGTTTGCGTGCTTACTACTTCGATTTTATTTCACTGTTCATGGACACTCTTGTATGCTTAGCCTACATTTCGGTATCCATGGACACTGAATTACTGACTTACTATTAGAGGTGAGCTCTACTAGTAAGCATAGTAGGTTGTACAACTGTCGGGGCATGTTTATGCCTCCATAGAGCACTTGTATATGCCCCCTGCACTCGCACATGTTTCTTGTGCACGTCGAGGGTGCAGCGGCGTGCCCTCATACATATTCCTATGGCACTGCTGCACTATCTGTAGTGAAGTCACTCGGCGCAAGGCTAAAACCGTCCTTGTGCTGAGCTTCTTGAATCCTGGGGCATGTCTCTTGTACCTGTCACATTTTGGATCCAGAAAACAAAGTTTCTGTGCAAGGAAAGGAGTTTAAAATTTACTCTATAGATTCAGCTTCCTGTGCACTTTCTTTTTTGCAAAATCATCATAAATTGATAATGCAAAAATTAGATTATGAGTTGAATACGTCTTTCTAAAACTGTAGTGTTCGACACATTAGCTTTTCCTACCCAACACTCCATGCATTTTTTCACTTTAAGTTACTGGGAGATGTTTTGTCCTCTGAGTAGTTACTGTCTTTCTCCTTATCTCGGATTCATAGACTAACAAATTGTTGAGACTCAACAGAGAATTAATCCTTTTCATTTCTTTCAGTCATTCTCTCATTTCTAACTTTCCAGATTACACATTTTAACTGCTGTTACTTTAGTGTCCTGCCAATTCAAATCAACATACAGTATTTAACAAAATGATTAATTGCCTTCCTGCTAGACATTACATTTTTGCTCAGTGTCCAATTTGTCACAATTCACAGTAATGACAGCTTATAGGAAATGAAAGCTTGAAGCATGCAGTTTAGTTTTTTTTCTCTCTTTGTATCTATAGCTAGTGAAGTGTTTAAAACTCAAAACATTGTAGTCCCAGCTAGCAAACCATAGACCGTCAAGGTTCATGTGATGGAAACTGCCCACTTAACTGAATCAGAGGCTGGAAAATCAATTCAGGCTGATGGGTAAATGCTCTTAGAGCAGTACTTAGATGTCTGTAACAGATAATAATCTTTACCTGGAGTTAAGGGGGGGAAAGTTCCTCATTCTTGTGTCTATCCAGAGTCCAATTAAGGTAGCACTGTAGTCTGTGATTGCTGTATGCAGGCTATGAAAATAGTTTTGTGGTTAGTGCCTTTTCAGTGCTGATTGATAGGCAGTAAATATAGTCAGGCTATTTCTGACCCATTACGGGTAGTAACATGCAGTACTTCTTAATGGCATTGACAACCTCTTTTTCCATTTTATACATGGGACTGGGACATTACATCAGCAGTGACTTTTTATCTTAATTATAATTTAGGCTCAATGACTCATACTTGGAGAATAGCTGAAAACACAGTTGCCATGGTCCAAAATATTTGGTTTGTTAGTTGATTCATAGCTGAACTTGATTTAAATGCTGCTCAGTTTCAGGCACTGTTCAGGAGATAAGGTACTGTGAATAACCTGTATTACATGGTCACAGCAGTGCAGCCTGATCAGCAAATAAGAGCCCAAATATCAATTAAGAAGAGAAAAGGGATATTTCATCCATGAGTGCAAATCCAAAAGTAGTACAGAGCACAGTTCATGTCTCCGTACTGTCCAATTAACACTTCTCATGCACAGACAGGGAATGCCATCTGTTGCATGTCAAAAATCAGACTAACAGCTGATGCAAATATATACAAAAAGGCAGACAGAGTTCATAACATTATATTTTGTTTCATATTAGGATACATTTGAAGAATTTGAGATGCATGCGTGACATATGTTAAAATATGTCATGTGATGTCATGCTGCTTTGTCCCATGAACCCAAGTCATCATCAGCCCCTTTTTTCCATTTTCTACATGGGGTCGGAGCATCATGTTAACTGTCCCCATCTCTCTCAATTCAATGCCACACTCCTGCCTTCTTTGACACTCATGCCAGACTGCTGAACAACTTCTTTCACACAATCCATCCACCTATATTCTTATCTGTCTCAATTCTCAGCTTCTTCTGCGTTCCCCAATTTGCTGCCATTACCCATGTCCTATCTGTGCTTAGTTTGATCCCATGTGCCTTCAGTTTTGCATTCCATGCCACTATCCTTTGCTGAAGTTCTTGCTCAGAGTCTGCCTGTACTGCCACATCGTCTGAATACAGCAACTTTGTTGATCTGTCCCCTCCAATCTGTTTGCTAATGTAGTCCATCACCAGTATGAACAGTAGTGGACTCAGAACTGAACCCTGGTGCACACCCACTCCCACTGGGAACACTTCTATGTGACTGAACACAGTTCGTACTTGAGTCATTGGGTCCTTGTACATAGCTTGCACTAATTCTGTCAATGTTTCTGGGGCTTCAAACCCCTGCACTACTTCCCAGATCAGCTTTCTTGGGACCTTGTCATATGCTTTCCTTATCTCTAGCTTCTTCTCAACTATCTGTCTCACTGCAAACATTGGGTCAGTTGTGCTGCATCCTGATCTGAATCTGAACTGCTCATCTCACATCTTACATTCTACCACTCTACACGTCCATTTATCAGTCACAAGAACTATCCAGAAGAGTCCAGAACTTTCATGGAATGTGACAGGAGTTTGATGTCTCTGTACTGCACACAGCTGTGGATGTCCCCTTTGTTCTTGTACACTGGCATGAGTATGCTTATTCTCCAGTCATCTGGGATGCACCTTTCTCTCCACTCTGCTATGAGTACCCTCAGGAGCCATTTCTCCCCTGTCTCACCCAGCATCTTTATCATATCTGCTGTGATCCCAAGTCTTAAAAACATCAATGTCATGGTCACCAGGAAGATTATATTTTATTTAGTCAGTTAGTTTTTAATAGAGTACTTTATGTTTCCCTCCTCTATTCTTAATCTTTCTTCTGCCCATGGCAGTATCACTGGGTCACATCACAAGCTCTACATGGCTCTACCCATGTTAACCTGATTGCCTATCACTGGTCCTGTAGCAGGCTGTATATGGTCATCATACCCATGTCAACCTCATTGTCTCCCACTGGTCATGTATCAGGCCCCATGTGACCCTATCCATGCCAATCTGACTAATAAGCCATTAGCAGGTCAAATCTCAGACTCTTTGTAGCCCTACCTATGCCAGTCTGAGAAATCGGTCATCAGTGGTTCACATCACAGGATCTGCATATACCTACCCATGCCATCCTGAAGGATTAGCCATCACTAGCCATGTGGCTCTACCCATGTTACCCCAAGTAATGAGCCACCACTATCTTTTATCAGAGGCTTCAAGTGGCCATTTCCATGCCGGTCTGGCTATTCGGACATCACTGGGTTGTGTTACAAGCTCTGTACCCGGGCCAGCTTAACTAATTAGCTATCACCAGGTTATCTCACAGGCCCTCTGTGTCCCATCAGACAGTTGCCTATTTTAAGCCATCAAACCTAACACAAAATAACTGAAACATTCAGTGTCCCTAAATTGTTAAAAGGCAGGTGGATACCAATGCCATAAAAAATACAGATGGTGTCACCTTTAATGTAAGAGTTTATCTATGTATTTGTTAACCGGGTAAGCAAGCTGATCATAGGACTAAATCCTTTCAGCAATGACCAGGATCAAAGGCAGATAAAACAGAAAGAAGCAATGAACACATTTAAACAGAAGTAAATTGCTAGAAAGAATACAATGTTACAGTTTCAAATCACAGTATGAGAACATTAATACATTATTAGATGTGACTAATATACTAGTATCCAGAATGAATACATGTTACCAAATGACAGTGTTTTGGAATCACAGTGTTGCTTCAGCCAAGCAGTAATACTTGAGAAAATACATATTAGGATCAACAGCTACCACATTCATGAAATCAAAAAGCAATAGATAATAATAGATTCAGGAAACGCTTGTCTCTTTAGTCTGCGCCCTTGGAATGGGGTAACAAAAACCTAAGATATAAGGCCAGGCTATTTAACCATTCGGTACACATAATGGTAACAGATTAACAAGCCATTCCTACATGAGCTCAGCATTGCATCAAGAGGCAAGAAAAGTTTTACTCCTGTGAGAGAAAGGACAGTCATTGCTACTGACGTGACTTTTTCCCATTACACACACACATACACACACACACACACACACACACACACACACACACACACACACACACACACACACACACACACACACACACACACACAACCACATTCTTCAGGTGTGGTAGCACAACTGGCATTTTTGGTATTCACTGCTACAGCAACAAAATTCAGGTCCCATTATTGTTTGGCTTTAAAACAACTATCCTGACTCAAACTACCAAATCTACTTGCTTGTAATCAACTCACCTTCATCCATCAAATACAAAATCAGCCAGAAAAAATACCAATACTTCAAAATCTACTAATACACTACTCTAATAACAAGGCATTATGTTCCAGTAACAAATCCTTCCTAAATATATTCAGACCTAACAATGCAGCAGGTGTTTCTCTTTACTCCATCTGCATAGCTAAAACTTGGAATTTCCTGCCATTAAATATCAGAATAACTACTAAGACTTCCAACCTTAAAAACTTCTCAAATCACACCTATCAGAATCATGGACCTGCTCTTGCACAAACCCTGGTTAGGAAATAGATGTCTTAGGAAACAGATGTCTTAAGACAGCTAAAGGAACAAGGCTTGTTATTTTTGTATTTGAATAGTATACCACTACTAAGCATATGTAGACTTAACTTGCTTGTTTTCTACCTACAATCACAGTACTGCTATTCTTTGTAT
Source organism: Protopterus annectens (assembly GCF_019279795.1). Taxonomy (NCBI): domain Eukaryota; kingdom Metazoa; phylum Chordata; order Ceratodontiformes; family Protopteridae; genus Protopterus; species Protopterus annectens. The sequence continues at coordinate 1,065,550,121 of NC_056746.1, read as the reverse complement.
CCCATCTAGACTATATGATTGTAACAGTGAAATGTATAACAATGTATTTTCATTTTGTACTTGTATCTGAGATTAAATCAATATTTGTAATTGTACATTGTATATGTATCTTATGGTTATTTACAAATGTGGAGCATGTCTCCCCAGGCCTCCACTGAAAAAGAGCATTTTGTCCAGTCAGATTTTCATAGTAAACAAATGTAAAATAAAATAAATTATAAAACGCCTATTTATGCCTCGTCTTCTCTACAAAAAAAAGGAAGCTACTGTCAGATACTCTGCACTTCCTCAGTACAGCTAGCCCTCCAGCACCTGGGTGCTGTCATGGTCACCCAAAAAGTTGATTCATTGAACATGAGAAAAAGGCAAAAAGTCAGTGATGACAAATGCCAAGGAAGTTTCTTTTGTCTTTAACATTCTACTACCATTTTTCTATCTTAACAAGGGTTTGTCTGTCATAATTTCAACTCTGCTGTCGTTTCACTAGAGTAATACTATTTTGATTATCAACAGTTTCTAATACCTCTAAATTAAGTTTCGAAAAGTCAAACCTGACCATCTGCATTGTATAAGAATATGATGGACAACCTATAAAAATATCTCCATCTTACAGTACACTGTTCAAAAATCATATGATCTAAATGGCCACTTGAGTTCTTTTCAGCACTGGTAAAATACACTTACTACTGCAAAAAGATCTGTTTAGGTTTCCTCCCCCCAAGAGCAAGCAGATGGATTGCTGCAGCCCATTTCTCGAGAGGAGACTAAACAGACAATTCAAAAATTATCAACAGGGAAAAGTTCCAGCCCAGATATAGGCCTCCCAGTGGAAATATGCAAATAAGTAATCAAAAATGTATAGATAATTTTGTGAAATTAGCTAATTATATTTTAAATTAGGGAAATTGCCCTTCTTCATAAAATTAAGTAATTATATATTTAATTTAAAAACCCAATAAGGATCCTTTGCAGGACATCCTATAGACTGGTATCTGTATTAAACAGGATCATATCTCTCAACTGTCTAGATTTTTGTAGAATGTCCAGATTTTTGCCTCATATTTTTGGTCTGTTCCCCATAAAATTTGTGGTTTTCTGGAAAATCACTGGGGTGATCTCAGGATTAAAGTCACTAAATATTGACATACATTTGAGTTTAACACTTCGTATCTTTCATAAAATGCATACTAACACAAATCCAGTTATTTTAGCAACTTTCTGAATTTATAAAAGCAATATTTAAATCTGTCCCTATTTTTGGACCTTTGTCCCCCCATTATGTCAGGCTTTGTCCAGATATCTTGTGTTAAGAGATTGAGAGGTATAAACAATCTCTTAATCTGGCTATCATATCAGGAAGACTAGCAAAATGTATGTCATCTCTGACTCACCTGAATCAGACAAGTTTTGTTCCAGGGCACACCACATCAGATAATCTGCTCTAAACTTTTCTCATAACAGATGATGCAGAAAAAAAGACAGTTCTCTTATTCCTAGCAAGTCTATATTCAGAAAAAAAATAATGGATTATGTTGGTAATATCTTTCCCTTGTCTTAGAACAGATGGCATTTACATCTTCTTTTATAGGTCTGTTGCAGATAATTTATACAGACACATCAGCTAAAGACAGGGACTAGGCTATCCCATCCCACCCACTTATCCAGAGACAAAACACAGTAGTGTTCTTTGTTTCCTCTGTTATTTGCTTTATATTTGAAACCATTCACTACCAAGTTATGAATGGAGTTGATTTCTGGTTATATCTTTCAAGGACTTAATACAAATTGTCACTATGTATCAATGATCTGCTTCTGTATCTTACCAGTCCAGAACTTGATTTGCCCAATATCCAATTATTAATATCCAAAAAAACTGAGGCAATTAAAGTATATTTCCCCTTCTGATGGTTTAAGTCTACATTTCCTGAAGAAAGATAGTCCTGAAACACATCTGAGACTGATTCTCAGGAGTTTTCTTAGTGAATCCATTAAATGGAACACCCATAGTCTACTCCAGAAAGTGCAAGAAGTATTTAATCAATAGATATTATTATGCCTTGAAATGTCATAAAATGTACAGGCAGTACTTTGTCACATTCTCCCTTAAATTTTATTTTTAATACAGGGACTCCCATTATCACAGTCAAATAACTTTATGAGGAATATGAAAAATCAAGTTTTGAATTTTGTGTGGACTAATAGTAAACACAATCACTAGTAGCATACCTTCCTTACCAACCTCACAAGGGCGGACTAGGCTAACTTAATTTTGGTATCTATAGGATGGCTGTACATTTTAAAATCTATGTTATCTTTGCTGACTAAATATACAGCCCATGTTGGAAAGATAGAGTGCTCCATTACTGGACAGTTATTAGGGGCTCTATTATTTATTAAAGAGTGGTTATTCTGTTATCTGCTATCAACAACTTTGATTTCTTTCCTGCAAGCATTGGAAAAAGCTCAGTCAGGAGACTGGTTATTAGACCTCTGTCCTATCATGTATTTGCTGGCCTTTGCTTTATTTTCCCTAGCTAAAAGAAAGTTGATTATAGAGTGTGTTCTGATTTGAAATACTTGAACAACTATTATCAGAAGGGGCTTTTATTTCCTGGGAAATATTTAAGTTTTTTTTTCCATGGGAGAAGTCAGCATAAACATTTGTGCACACATTTAATAGTAGAGCAGCAGAGACTACACCTTTCTGAAGTGCCCTTTCAGACTTTCCACAATTAGTTTCTTGGTTTCTGAATAACAGAGATCAGGGATAATTAGAGAAGAATACACACCCAAAAAATACTCCATATAAATAGCACAATCAATTATTCAATAAAAATTCAATTAGAGAAAATCACAAGTCTGTTAAATCCACCTGGACGCCCCATAGTATCGGGGACTAAATACTTTGCTCATAATATTAGATGTTTGTTACACCAGCTACTACTACCTAAGGTGATGTGGCTACCCACATATATTAAAGATGTCTTTGATTTTTTGAAGAAAATTAATAATGTGGAAATTTATAGGAACATGTACTTTGTCGCTATGGATGTGCAAAGTTTATATACAAAAATTGCTCACACGTTTGGTATTGAAGCTGTTAGGTTTTTTTATGGGTGAATCTCCTGCCACAGAATATATTTTGGGATTGTTAACTTTTTGCTTAGAAAAACATTTTTTTGAATTTAATGGGGAAATGTATTAACAGAAACAAGGTACGGCTATGGGGGCGCCATTTTCCCCTGCATATGCCAACCTGAGTATGGGGTTGTTTGAACTGGAGAGTATATATAGATCATTTTATATACAACATGTTAAATTCTATGCTCGGTTTATCATTTTATATACAACATGTTAAATTCTATGCTTGGTTTATTGATGATCTGATTTTGTTGTGTGATGGGGGAGAAGAGAATGTGGATGAATTTATTGAGCATGTTGTTGTTTGTCTTTCGGCTTTTTCTGGTTAGGGGTCTCCACAGCGGAACTCCGGTCCGCTAATGATTAGCAGTTGTTTTTTTTTTTATGGTGTCGAATTGCCAGCCAGATGCCCAACCTTCAACGAAGGCATGCCCATTCAACGCATGTCTTTCGAATGCCCATTCGACCACAGGGAGGATATGCAGACTCCACACAGAAGGCACTCCCAACCCAAGCCAAGAATCGAACAGGAGAACCTCTTGCTGTGAGGCAACACAAGTCTGTTAAATCCACCTGAACACCCCATAGTATCGGGGACTAAATGCTTTGCTCATAATATTGGATGTTTGTTACACCAGCTACTACTACCTAAGGTGATGTGGCTACCCACATATATTAAAGATGTCTTTGATTTTTTGAAGAAAAGTAATAATGTGGAAATTTATAGGA